>NC_034410.1:22212536-22389215 GCF_002078875.1 Numida meleagris | reverse complement strand
CAGCCGCAGCGGTGCGGCGAGCGGGGGCCGCGGAGGGCCCGACCGGCCCGGTCCCAGGCTCCGGCCGCCAAGAGAGGAAAGCGGGGAGCCGCTGGGCGGGCGAGCGCGGCCGCCGTCCCTCTGGCTGTACTAGTGGGCAGAGGCGGCCCGGCGGCTGCGACGCGCGAGGCTCCGAGCGGTTAGACGCGCGGGTTGCGGGCTGCGGAGCTGCGGGTCGCCAGGCGGGAAGCCCGGGGTGCCCGCGGGGCCGGGGGCGGGCAGCGCCCGGGGCTGTGCGGCGCGGGGGGGGCGGGCACCCGCCTGCGGTTCCGTGACAGAGCTCAACTGCCTTGTCAAAGCCAGCAGCAGCCGTGACTGAGAGCTGTTCTGCGAGCTGCCGAGCGCGGGTGATTAAGATGCTGGCCTAGTCCTTAAAAAACGCAGCATTCCCAGTGGGAACTACTGCAGCTGCTGAAGTAGTTCTGGTAATCGCTAAACCGTATCTCCTTACACCTGGCACTTGGCCCTGCTGAAACAGGCTTCGCACAGCTCTGCTCTCCTCTAAAGGCCAAAATACACCTGGTTACAGAGCTTAATTCTGCATTGTTACTGTATTCTTTCCTCTTTCTCTGTGAAACTTGTGCCTACCAGTCAGCCACTCACCTTGGGCTTGTTCATCCCTTGTTTAGACACCACGAAGCACGAAATTACAATTAATGAGTTTTATGATGAAAAATAAGTCATGAGACTTGTTTTTCCCCTTTCCTTGTTTCTAGCAAGTGCTTTGAGCTGTAGCTGGTTCCATGCAGGCAGATGTCCGCTCACCTCAGTGGTAGTGTGCAAGAGGTGTACACAGACACTGTCCCAGCAGAGAACTGAGGGCCTTTGGTCACTTCACCGAGGCACCAAAATGATGGGGTCACTAAAATTTAGGAGATTTAGGTTAGGTGTGGGGGGTGGCAGCCCTGCCCATGGGACAGGGTTGGAGTGGGATGATACTTCAAGTCCCTTCCAACCCAAACCATTCTATGGTTCTGTAATTCTAAGGACGTTACTGTGTCAGAGTGCAGGGCCTGGCCTATGCTTCAAGTGTGTTGCCCTCTTGTAGTGTTTTGGGCTGTGTTTGGGTGTCTACTGAAAATTATTTTAATAGTACAGTGGGGATGTACCTACCCATGCCAACCAATCTTATATCTCTATAATCTACAGCACAGTAAACAGTCGACCACGATGACTGCTGGTATTGACAGGTTATCTGATAGAGCCCTTTTCTGCTCCTCTGTGATTGCAGAGCTTTCCACCTCTTACGTTTTACCCATGGCCGTCTTAAAGTTGCCACCATTTGGACTGTTTGGAGGACAATAAGTTTATTTCTTTCACATCTTTACGACACTTGCAGGACACTGACAGGTTGCCTAGTTTGCCCATAGGACCCTGGCCAGCTGAAGGTGCCTTCTGCTTTCTATGAGCGCAAAAGCTGTACAACAAATATTTTAAATAACTGCCTGAACAAACTGCTGGGAGAGGAAAATGAATGTGCATGTGAGCACTTTCTTTGTTAGGACACATTTCTGTATGCTCTCTGGCTGCTGAAGTGCAGTTTGGCAAAGCAGTGTAAGTGCTTCTAGGAAATGTTCATCAGCAAAGTGATTCTTCATAAATAAACCTACTGAAATTATAGGAATATTTTAAGACGTACATTCCCAAATTGTGGGATGTGGAGCAGTTAAAGGGTAAAAGACAGTGTGCCACTGTGTGGAGGGCTTGCAAGGAGTTAGTTTAAAGCAGAAAAGCATTTGATATCTCTAGCCAAGAGGTAGAGAGGGATTTACTGTCATTTGGGGTTAGCTTGGGAGGAAACCAGCTAAATTTTATTGAAGAACAGCGAGCAGTCTTGTTCTTAGGAGTAAATACTAATGTAAGAAGCTTGAGCTTTCAGAAGGAATTCCTGCAGGTAACCAACGAGGGCTGCAGGGAGCCAAGCCGGGAACTGCGTTTCTGCCGTAATTTCTGCTGCTCCCAGTGCACTGCAGTTGTCTTGGTTTAATGAAAACAGTGTTAAAGTACTGCATTCCTGGATTGCCAAAGGAACTCCTTTCTGATTCAAGCTCAATTCGGATGCAGGATTTCTAATCATTTATTGATTTGTAATATAATAAAGTGCTAGAGTTACAAATGTGAATACGTATCTTCAGTTGAGTGCGTGCATCCACCTGGTACAAAAGAAGGTGCCAGGCAACCGAAGCTGCTCATTGCTTTGACCTTTTTCTTATCTCCAACCTGCGGGCAGTAGGAGCAGTTTGTCTTGTGTTTTGTGAAGGTAAATTGTGAAGCATCAGGATGGCACAGTGGTAAGAGCCAGGAGACGAGGGAAGACGTACCTCCCTTCCACATGAGCAAAATATCATCGGCATAGTAACAACTGAGTAATTGTTTGCTTCAATTTCTGACATTAATTGTTGGGGTTATAACAGGTACCTCATAAAATTCCAGGTTTTTACCTTAAGATAGCCCTAAGTGTGCAAGGTCTCATATACGCATAACTGTCAGCAAAACACCACTTGTTTGTTTGGTGTTACAGCAGAGTCTTGTGGGGGTGTTGTTATTTTATCCAGGATGCATTGAGTCTGCCATCATCAGTTTTGAGCAGAACTCCAAAGGCCCGAGTGCCAGATGTCCTAGAGACAAAGAGCTGAAATTAAATCATGCTTTCCATGTCCCAGGGAAGAACGTTTCCACAATCATGGCGCTGTACTCCGTTTGCAAAGTTATTGCTCAGGGAGGGGAACGGTCCTTCTGGGGATGCCACTCTGCCACTGGGTAACAAACTGAAAGCACTTTTCCCAGGTCTTTCTGTAAAGGAGAAAAATGATGTGTGAAGTACAGCAAGGACAGATTTTGGTAACATAGCACAACCAATGAACTTTATATTTCTTGTTGTTTCATATTCAAGGCTTACATGAATCCCATAGCTATGGCCAGAGCACGAGGTCCTGCCCAAAATTCAGGACCAACAATACAAGACTACTTGAACAGACCGAGGCCAACGTGGTAAGTGCCTGAGCTGAGTGAAAGATTTCTTCTCTGTGTTCTCTCAGTTACCTACATCCTTCCCCAAATACACAGTGATACATTTTGGAAGGTTCCTTGGCTCTGCCCAAGGTGTTATTTTCTAAATGCATATCCAGTCTCCTCTTTTAAAAATAATATTTCACTTTGAAATACGTGTTTCTCATTTGTCTGTAAATACCTTGGCTACAATTTCTCAGAAGAGGAAAATGTTGATTATTTTACTTCTTTCAGAATCCTAATACTTTAAAGCCTGCAGACATACTCAATTTTAAAACAAAGTAATCTCTAGAAAAAAAACATTTTGCTGGTAGATTCTTAGAACACAGTCTACCATACCACACAAAATCATCGCTTTAAGATACTATCAACAGCTTGCTTTACATTCAGTCCATTTTACCTCCTCTCTTAAGAAATTAGAGCACAATTTACTTAATAGCAAAGTTAACTTTAGATCTTTCAGAGAGTTTTAGCTACCATACTTAAATTACTACAGTTGGGTTACCATACGCGTAACATCTAAGATAGTTTTTCTGTTGGAAGTTCAGCCAAAGCTAGACTTCAAAAAAACCACATAAAGTTAGACACTGAAGCAGGAATTTTTAATTGTGAAAATACAGTAACTGATCTCTCATCCTTTGTGTACAGGGAAGAAGTGAAAGAACAGCTAGAGAAGAAAAAGAAGGGATCCAGAGCTTTGGCTGAGTTTGAAGAAAAGATGAACGAGGTAGGTAATGTTGTTAGAATGTTAATACCCCAGCCGTCTTATCTTGTATGCCACTTTTCTTCCCTTATTAACAGCACCAAATACCCATAACATTTCACTATGCTTAACCTTGTAATGAGTGAGTGTTTTATTTTGTTTGTATTGAATATTAACGTTCCCTATTAACCAATGAAGAGCTACTCTTGATTCAGAGAAACACTGCGTAAAAAGCTTTGAGAAATGCTGTGAAGAAAATGTGAACTAGTCTTCACTTGTTTAAGGTCATACAATCCAAGCATATTGGAAAGAGGTGTGTTACTGTAATCAGACTGCGCTGGTGAGGAACATACACATGATATAGATATGAGAGTGTGCACAAAGAATGGCCTTGAGTGTCCAAATGTGCTTATGGAACACTTCTCTCTCATCCTAAGCTGATTACATTCTGTGCTGGTTCCCTTCTATAAGTGGAGCTATTCTGGTAACTGTGTTTAGCATCTGCTGGAGATCAGCATGCTGTAAGAAAGTTTCGTGTATGGCTCCTTTTGTGTACATAGGAAGGAAACAGCAGATGATGAATTTTACTGCTCCGTTCCCTTCTTGGATTCTGGTATCTTGGGATAAGCTTCAAGCAGTAATCATCATTGTGTGAGAGTTCCTGATTGAAGCAGATAGTGCTCCTCCTCTGTTAGTGAAAGGGCTTGGTACTCTGCTTCTTCCATCTTTTTGCATCCGAATTTATACCAATATCTGGAAGATGATAGGATGCAATCCTGAGGGGATTGGTTGTTTTGTGCTCTGTCAGTTTCAGCTTTGTGAGTTTGGTTTAGTATTTGATTGTGTCCCTTTGCTTTATTATGAATTATTTGTAGCTTCTCAGTGCAAGTCTCTCAATGGTGGAAAGGGTTACAAGTCTCTGAATGAGGTCCCCTCTCACCCAGCTTACTGACACATGTTCTGATGCATCTTGGTTTTTTCTTTATTTTTTTTTTTAAAGAACACGCACCCAATCTGTTTCTACTTCAGAGAGAATGTCTGCCTAGCAAAGCCCAGCCTGCTGTCAGAGTCCACAGGTAGCACCAGGTAGCCAGAGCACGCAGCCTGCTGCAGTACTCTGTAGGCATTGCCTTGGATCATGGAAACATGCTACATGCAGCGCTGTATCCTCACTGTCCTTGTGATGTCTTTCAGCAGCACTGTTAGGCTAATTCACTGCGCGCTGACCCAGGGTTCTATGTATCATATTGCACTGCACGTGTATAATCAGATTCAGTTCCTGATACTTCTTTCCCTTCAGCACAGTATGTGGGCTGTCATTTCTTTGCCAGTACAATACCAGTACAGCTTGATTAGGAGGAAAAGAAGAATCAGAATGATAATAATAAAGAAAGGAGCACCTGATGTTGCTGACACGGGAAGCAGGAATAGCACAAGCTAGCAACACCTCAGTATGATGGGATGTTGGATGCTTCAGAGCCCTTAAAGGAGGAATTTGGGGTATTGAGAGAGCTGGTGAGGGAAACAAAAGATCTGTGCATAATAAAGTTCTAATTGTTGACACTGACAGCACAGAACAGACACTAGATACACCCATGCATTGAAGAAGGGCCAGGAACATTTGTCTTGCAATTAATTTAAAACTTAGGCAGAGCTCCTGTTTTTCTGGTGGGCTGACCCACCGTACTGGCGTGTTCTAACAAGAGCACTGTGATACTGCAAAACCAGAGATACCAAAAGTGATGGCCTCCAGGATAAATAACAATCTCATAAGCCCAAATAACTTGAACATTAAGGTGTGAACTAAGATAATTGGGTTAATTTTAATCTTCTGTAAAATCAGATGCAGCGTAGCCACGGTTAATACCACAAGTTGTTTATTTTCTGTGGATTTTGTGAAAACTGTAGAAATTCAAGTAAAGAAGGTGATTTTGACAAAGTTCTCTTATTAAAGCTGTTTGAAAATAATGGTCACATCACCCTTCTTTTGTTTGCTTCAGAATTGGAAGAAAGAACTGGAAAAACACAGGGAGAAATTACTAGGTGGAAACGAGAGTTCCTCCAAAAAGAAAGAGGTCAGTTATTTTCAGTTTGGTACAGTTGGTATTTGGAACTGGTTTTTGCCATCAATGGCGGCAATACAGAATGCCATAAATACATTTTAAAAACCAGCATCAAATTACATAAACCTAAATGCACAAGAGCAAGTTGCCAAAACTAATGTTTGTTTTATTCTATTTTTAAGAAAAAGAAAAAGGAAAAGAAGAAATCTAGTAGGGTGAGCAAAATTTTCAGTTTTCTGAGCTTCTTTTGCTTTGGGATTGTGCCTGTTTGCCATTTAAGTTTTCTCGGAAAGAGGGAGTATAGTTTTAATTTTGAATTTGGATGTTAAATTACCTGATTTTAATTTGAGAGAGGCAGATTATTCAGTACAAGGAGAATTTAAATTCTGCTTATAGAACAGTTGGTGGGGAGGGAAAACATTAAATTTACATTGTCCCATGAAAAGTATCAGAAGTCACTTTTTACAGTCTTATTTAAGAAAATCTACATGAGCCCAGCTTCTTGGAAGTAAACTGTTATTAATAATACTTTGCAAATTGAGAGATTTTAGGTTAGTTATTTGCATGGAATTTTACTTATTTGGTAGACAAAATGCTGCATCTCACAAGCTTCACTTTTTGTTGTGTTTGGTCAAGTTGTCTTCATCTTCCTCTTCTTCATCAAGCTCTGATTCTTCCAGCAGCGCATCTGATTCAGAAGATGAGGTAAGAACTAAACTATCAGGATGTCGCGTTTTGTATTTTGTGTGAAATTTTGCCTTTGTATTGACCTCAGCATACTCGAGGTATAACGGTGGGGTGTGTTCTTCTTGTGTTGAGAGAACTCCTCCATCATGGAGGAAATACTTGGGATTTCTGTTTTGAACATGAAAGATGTGGCTGAAGATGAGTAAGCATTTTACCATACGTACCCAAGTTACTGAATGGTGGCTAGTAGTTGTTTAATTTTACCTGCTATTTACCGACTTGAACAGCCAATAAGGTTAGTTGAAAAGGGTGATACTGTAGTTCATTATGGAATGAAGATAAGCAGGATAAGGACTACACGTAGTAACCCGTTTTGTCTGTAGAACCTGAGATTTATTGCAAAATGATTTCTTGCAAACTAGTCTAACTCACGACAATACTCTGAAGTGTTAGATTAAAACTGAGAGGTTTACTTACTTTGGAAGAGATGCTCTAGGTCTTGAGATATTCTTTGGATCTAATGTAGTGTCAGCAGTTCGGAGCTATTCTAAATCTTAACTGCTAAATCACTATTAACACAGCTAAGATCTTGGAGCAAGAAGTAGAGCATTAGCATTAGCATCTTGCTGTGAAGTCTTGTAAAGCATCAGAAATGCCACAGATGCTGAAAGCAACCTCCTTATGCAGTCTTTTTTGACATATGTCAACCAGTATTACCAGATAGAAAGCAAACAAAAAATGGCTGTAATCATAGAATCATAGAATGGTTTGGGTTGGAAGGGACCTTTAAGATCATCTGGTTCCAACCCCCTGCTATAGGCAGGGACACCTCCCACTAGACCAAGTTGCTGACAGCCCCACCCAGCCTGGCCTTGAACACTTCCAGGGAGGGGGCATTCACAGTCTCTCTGGGCAACCTGTTCCAGTGTCTCACCACTGGAAGAATTTCTTCCCGATATGTAGTCTAAATCTGCCCTCTCCCAGTTTAAAACCATTTCCCCTCGTCCTGTCGCTACGTGCCCTTATAAAAAGTCTGTGATCAGAATAAGGCTTTCAGGCTATCCTTTCTAGAAAAAGATGGTAAAACAGAAGTAACATATTGAACTGGTAGGAAGTGGAATGCACAGTGGCATATATTTTTCTGTCAAAGAATATTTCATATAAAAAGTCAAATTAAATACAAGCTCACACTTCATCATGAGACTTAACACAGATCTTGGCAATATATTTTAAAATATTCTTTCAGGGCTTAGTTTGCATAAAACTGTTTAAATTTGGTACATTTGGTACATATGATAAAGTTGTGACTTTTAGACATATATCTGTTCAATAACTTCTTCATAAATTTTGGATGGCTAGCTTGTGAACTGGATCCATTGCTGTGTTAACATGGATTTGCATGCTTTTTCAGTGGAGTCCCTCCAACTAATCTCAACAGTGGAAACGTATCATCTTTACTAGTTTAGCAGAAATCTTTTTTAGAGATAGTCAGTTTCTGTAGCTTACATCTAAATGATGAACAGAATCTAGAGAACCTGAATTTTACGCTAGTTGTTTTTTTTAATGCAGAAGAGTTACCAGTGTCTTCCATTAAAGGAATCAATTGTAGTATACTTACTCCCCAAGACAAAATGATAATATGTAGGAATTTGGTGTTCCCTATTCTTTGCATGTAATGTAAGTCTTTAATATCTAGTGAAAATAAATTCAAGATTGTCTTTTTCTTTTTTTCCTAAAATATTTGTGGATAGGATAAAAAGCAGGGGAAGAAAAAAAAGAAAAAGAAACATCGTTCCTCACGAAAATCTTCATCAAGCTCAGCTTCTGAATCTGAGTCAGACAGCAAGGTAATTAAGTGCACGTTGCCCTCAGGAAATGTCTCTGATCTGTGTTACAAAGACAAGCTCTTCTGACTTTGTAATTGCTGTATTCAAAGTTCTACATTCGTACTGTATCGGAGCTGTGCTTCTATCTTGAAGCTGTGATCAGGAACCTTCCTCTGCTGTCCACGCTGTCTGACAGAAGATAGATCATCTTTAGAAAATAAATATTCCATCAGTTTTTATCTACTTTTCTGAAGTCAGACATAAGCAGTTTTTGTGCTGCTCAAATGTTTTGTTTTAATAGTACAGTAACACTTCAAAAATGAAAGTGTTCCGTGATGTTCTTGTCAGTATGCTATTGAATCGAACGCTATTTGTGAAAATACGGATATTGCAGGGAATCAGTGCCCAGAATACTGCCTAAGTATGTTTGGACCGAATAGTTGCCTGTTGGACCTCTCAGCCTCACAAATAAATAATAAATTGAAAGTTAGGTTTTTTGTTTGTTTGTTTTTTTAATACTTAAAGTAGAGCAGTGCGTGCTCACAGACACAATATTAGTGGAGATATATGTGGCAGTCTGTTTTGTTAACATTTTCATGTGGTAGCGGACAGTAACTGTACTTCTTCTCTAGGTAATAATAACACTGTGCGTAGGCTGGCATTTTACTGGGATTTTCTTGGAATTCCTAATTCAGAATGCAATAAAATCTGATGAGTCACTGTTTGTATCCAACTATGAATTTGTGCTAGTGGCAGTTTGAAAGGGTTTCCTACATAAAGGGACATAGAGATACTCTTGCTTTTGAAAATGGAAGATAGAAAACTCCATGGCAATCTCTGCTTAGCCACTGTCTGATCCGCTGAGACAAGCATGGGTGGAGAATACAGACTGCACACGGCTGGGAGTTACAGGGGTGTCTGGTGACGGTAGTGGTGGCCGGTACCCTTCGTAGAGGTTCTTTAGGTGTACTGCTCTGAGCAAGTCCTCTGTTGTTTGATTCCATAGAGACCTCTTCTCGCTGCTTGTTCCAGAAATTAGCAGCTGCCATCAAAATCTTGCATTTTTTTTGTATTGGTCTTGTTAGCTGCAAGTTAGCAATCTTCCATATACAGAAAAGACAGTGGGTCAGGCTGCTGTTGCCATTTATTTAGTTGCTGGAATAATGTTGTCATGCTGGATGTTTTTCTTTCTACCTAGGACAGCACAAAAAAGAAGAAGTCAAAGGAAGACCATGAAAAAGAGAAGGTACAGTTTTACTTTTTAAATACTTGCATCAGAACGTCATTTTATGTATGTAATGGGTCTCTTCTACTCCCCTCCCCCCCTCCTTTTTTTTCTTTTTTTTTTTAGTATTGAATACTTCAGCTTACACCTACGGAAATTTTCTGTCCAAAACCAGACAATTCAGTGCCCCCAGTTTGAGATAAGATTTTTAGGTTCCAGTTTTAGTAATTGTTGTCTGTAGAAACTGCTGGATCTGGCTTTGTCATGAAGGTAAATGAAGAAAGTATCTAATATGCTGTAGTAGATCACGAGCATTCTAGTATGTGGGGCTTAACATTAACAGTTAAATTGATCTAAAAATAAGTGCGATATTTCAGTATGTACCTGATAGGATATTGGCTCGTTATTGTAAATTTAAGTAACAGCAAGCAGAGGACATTCTTGCGTGTTTTAATAATGGCAGCTTTAAAACATTACAGAGAGAATTGTATTAGCTTAAGCAAATTTATCTTATTCTGTCTTTTCTCTGGGCACAGAATCCCTCCCTCCTCCCCCACATCTCGCCCATTTTGTACACATGCATCTGAGGACTTTTCTCTTTCAACTGTGTTGAATGCAAATAATCTTGTTGACTTAAATGTTAGTTATTTCTGTGTGTAAACTAACAAAGCTTTCAGTATCAACCCCAGTCTTTCTCTTCAGTTACCTTTCTTAACACATTGCTCTCTACTACTACAGTCAGGAGTATTGGGTTTGACGTATAAAATCTCCATTGCCTCAGGCAAATGTGTTGATTTTTTTTTCTTTGTTCCGTTTCTGTTTCATAGTTCCCACCTCCCAACAACTCTTCTTGAGTATCTTCTCTTCAAAGAGCAAGTGACTTCCATAGCTCCTTAATCTTGGTTAAGCTGTATTGCTGCTTTCACACTTCTGAAATCAAAGGGCTTTTGAGGGCTAGAGTTCTTTCCTGATGTGAAGATCCCCTCAGATGGGTTACATTGCGTGTGCTTTTCATGAGTACTTCTGGGAAAGGATTGTGGTACTCATAATAGACTAAGTAGGAGGGTTAATATAAGTAATCTCACTGCTCAGAAGGATGATTAATAAGAATTTGTACTGTTTTTTGGACTTAGAAATAGAATAGAGGAAATGGAGGAAAGCAGCTTCGCTCTTAGGAACGCCTTGCTTGGTCCAGAGCAAAACTTGCTTGAAAAAGTGTCAGGAAAAAAAAAGTCACTCATCAGACGAGTCTCATGCAGCATCTGAATTATGAAAATTAAAACTAAAAAATAAAAGACTGCTTGACTGCTCTTTAAATATATTGAAACTATTTATATAAAATGTTGAAGAAACATGTCCCATGGCAGATACAGGTTGCACACAAATATAAAGGGAGCGTTGTATTTTATCAGCACCAAAGCAGCAGTGTTTGTGCATACTGAGACATCTTCATTTACTCAGCAGCCTTTTGAAGTGACGAAGCAGTTTATTTTAAAATGCTTGCTCCTTTGTGAGTTTTCATTTAAAATAAGAAACTGTATTATACTGTTATGTCTCTCACTCTTAAAAAGTTACAATATCTTGGTAACGAAACAACGCACAAAAAATTATTATATTCTCACTGAAAGCATTTTAACTGTATGATGATTTGCTGGTGGGTAGTTTAATGCATACAATATTTAAAAATATTTCATTACCTAGAAATAATATGTCTGTATAATTGTAAAGCAGAAGTTTTATAATACCTGAAAGGCTTAACTTTACTTGCAAATATATTACTTTATGTAGGATGGCAAAAATCATCACAGAAAGAGGAAGAAAGCTGATCGTGGTGATGGGCCTTTATCATCAGAATCCTTATCAGAACCGGATCAGACAGAGGAGGTCAGTGTGAAAGCTAAATTTCAGATGTTACAATGCTTTTAGCTTACTGATTCCCATGAGTGAACAACTAAAACTAGCCCAGATTTAACATATTATTGAAATGTTCAGCTCTGTACAGTTGATTTTAAGTGTGCGGCATGTTCAGAGTTGTATTTGTCTCTTTATTAAAGACTTCTGGTAAGACGTGTTTAGTGCAACCCCTACCATCTGCAGGTTATTCTGAACTCATTTCCTTGAAACTTCTCAACTTTTCCTGGACATTTTAGAGTTTAATAAAATGAGGCTAAGTGGTGCTTCACAAGATTTCTCTCTGATCATTCAGTACAGACAGGCAGGATTCCAAGATTGCTCAACATTTTTGGCTGCCTTTTGCCATTTCGCTAGAAAGTGTTGGACATAATCTTACTCTCACCCTTATGTGTATCTCCTGTCAGGATTTGTATTCCTGTAGAATTACAAAATACTGAAAGGTTCTGATTTGCTGGGTTTTTCCATTAAAATTTAAACCAGGTTATTGTCTCAATAACCTGTACATCTCTGCTGGCTGCTGCTTCTGCTGTGTTTTAATAGCAGAGTGTCCAAAAATCAGATGTTCGTAGGATTATAGTTATTCTAGAATATAACAGAGATAGTCACTCTTTCTTCAGTAATCGCTCAGTGAGCCCTACCAGTGTTTTGCTTTTACTCATTTATATGCAACAAAAGTTCAAACTTTCATATAAAACAGCATTGCCAAAGCTGCTGTCTCTTTACATCTGATTTTTTCTTTTTTTTTCTTTTCTTTTTTTTTTTTTTAGGTTCAAGTGAAAAAGAAGAAAAGCAATGAGGAGAAAGAGAAAGCAACAGCAAGTATCCCTTTTACTCATACTGTAGTTTTAGGACATTCATATCTTGTACTTGGTTAATTTATTATTTCACTTTTTTCAGTAACACAAATGTTTAATAGCTAAAGTCACATGAATCTAAATTCAGAATTTCTCTACCTGTTGAAATCACTTTTTCAGCTACATAATTAAGGGAAGAATTGTCACTATTTTAACTACATAGCTATATATGAATTGCGATATATTTAACATATTTTGACTTGATGCAGTATATGTTTTACTCTGTAACAGCCTAACGGAACTGCAAATTTCTATATAATATCAGGTGAGGTAGCAATTTGCCACATAGATATTGAGGCTGTACCTCAATATCTTACCTTTGTAAGAGTATTGTGTATAAACATTCCTTTGTACACCTTCTCTACCAGACCATAAAAAAGGTCTCAGGACACCATCTCTGCAGCATCCTAATGCTGATCTAATTCTCCCCTCAACCCAATGAAATGCTGCCGGCAACCTGTTGCTTTTCTCTGTTTTATTGATTCTGTCTCTGATGATAAAGGTGAGACAAGGGTTCAGCAGAGATTTATGTAGAACCCCAGATTTGTCACAGGTACCTGAGTTAGGAGTTGAGTCGTTCCGAGCTGTCTGTCTCCACTGTGAGCAGCAGTGTTCATAATGAGGTACCTCAGCTGCGCAGATGAGTTATGGCACCTAAGCACAGGAATTTCAGGACAGGTTTTCTGTGGAATTTGAGTTAGTTTTTCATAACCACAGAAGTTGTTTGTCATGAAATTTCTAGTGACTAATTTTTATTTTTTTTCTTAAAAGAGGTAAGTAATTTTTGTCGAACAAAGCTATTATACCAAACTTGCTTTGTTTGCTCAAGAATTCCAATTGAACTTCTGCTTGCAAAAGGACAAGTTTGTGTCTTTCAGTTTTTGATCGAATCTGGCAGTGTTAACCACCAGTTAACAGCAGTGGCAGTGTATATGTGAATATTTAAAATTGAAATTATTTGTTTTGTTTTAATTAAGGTACAAGTGCTGGAGATTCTAGCCTAGTATAGTACACTGTGGATATGAGCACCTAATTTAAATCTGTAAACATCCAAGTTACTGCCACATATGTAAGATGTCAAAGGACTTTATTATTCTCTCAGAAATCTATAAAGCACTGAAAAATCATGTAAAATATGAATGTGCTAGTGATGATGCCGAGGGGTGTGAAGTAGCCAGACTGTGATCCAGATACACTGAAAACTCCTCATAATAGTGCAAATTAGGAACTTTCTTTTCACAATTTTTCTATAGGCTGTTATAGAAATTTCTGAAATGCCATAGATTTTTACAGAAACATCCTCTGAAATGTCTTTGTAGACCTTTTGTTTCCATGCTCCCATTGTTATTTAATGGAACTGAGTAGATGGCAGTTTTCTCATACTGTAACTTCCTTTTTGCTTTTTTTCTTTTTTTAGGATAAAGCAAAAAAGAGAAAGAAGCACAAGAAGCATAGTAAAAAGAAGAAAAAGAAAGCTGCTGGTTCAAATTCAGATTCGGAATAGTATTTAAAAAAAAAAAAAAAGGCAAGACTATCAACAAAAGTGCAATGACTGAAGGAAATTTAAACTGTGAAATGATAACAAACTTTACCAAACTGCATGAGTTTTCCTGTGTTCTAGAAATATTCCTAATCTTTCAGTAGCCAGCCAGATGCAGCTGTGCTGGGGAAGACCATTGTTATTGCCTGCTGCTTAATACATGAGGTACAACTTTGATTAAAGTCCAATAAGCAGTGTTAGATGTTTGAAACAACGTAAGATGGTAGTCCAGCTAAGATGTAAAATATTGGAAAGTAAGAGTTAAACTTTTTAGATACTGAAAGTAGTGTTTTAAAGCATTAGTAATAGTCTTTATTTGTAAATCAGGACAAATAAAACCCCAAATTCATCTTGTAGGTTTATATTATACTTAAACAGTTACCAGCTGGTGTCTGCGAATGGCATTTACAGAATGGGAAATTAATGGTAACGCATAAAATGCTGCCTTTGTAGTAATTGCCCCATTACCGTCTTCATGCTTACGAGAAAGGGAATGCTACCATTTTGGCTAACTGAATAGGGTGCCTTTGCCTCGATCCTTGCAAATCTCTGCTGTTTTTAATCCATGCAGCATCTCTGATTCTAGAGAGGCCGGAACTGTTGTCAGCAGACTTTTTCTGGATAAGCAGTCCTGGGCTTCTGAGCATGTGCTTCTGCATTAAGCAAGAGCAATGACATTTGCAGTACAACTGACATTCAAAGCCAGAAGACTTTACCTCTGCTTCTTTGAAATAGCGATAGATCTGTGCTAGTAAATAAGCGTATTTCATTTAATGTAATTTTGATTTAGTTGAACACTTCTTGCAAACTCCAGCAGCTTTTTTTTTTCCCTTCGCATTATCTTTTGGATCGTTTTGCATGATTTGTACCTTTATTAAATTAACGAAATGCAGGTAATCATTTGTTGTAACCAGCTCTCTGGAGTATGTTCCACATGCAGAGTTTCATGTCTGTATTCAGTTATTCTTATAGTTAAGTTCATTGCTGTGTTTAAGTGCACACTTGCTGAAAGTTATTTAGCATGTAAAAAGCAGGGTTTTGATACCTTAACAGCTTCATATTGAAGCTGATTTTACTCTAAGCAAGTTCAGTGGCAGACCTGTTACATGACGCATCTTGTTAGATTAAGGAAAAAAACATACTGCCAGAATCTCATTAAATATGCTGTTGAAACAGTTTGTATTTATATTTTTGTACTTGAGGGCTACAGAATGTTGACCTAAATCATAAAGCTGTTTTATTTTAAATTAGTTGCTTTAGGAATTGAAAATAAGCTTTTATAAATTAAATGTGCACGCAGGAAAACACGAGCAACCGTTAGATTTTAGTTTTTACATGAAATTCTCACTGTATCTTCCATTGAAGCACCCGTGGCTGCGCCTGCTGTTAGCCTTTAACAACCGCCCATGTCTGAGTGGTCAGCTAGAGATTACAGTAACGATCCACCCCTTCTTCCACTGCACAGGTGCTAACTTCTGACTTACCTCTAACGTACAGATGTTTAAAATATTGCCAAGGATTTCAAGACCTTTCATACGGTATTTAGTCTGTAGATCATAAATAAAACTGAGGGGAGAAAGATTATTTGATATTGTCATTCTACAGTGACGTTGACTTTTTTGTCGAGTTCTTAGAAAACACAAATACTGAATTGCAGCAGTGTCCTAAAATACACTAAATAGTTGGATGGCGTATTTTATATTGTTGGGGTTGATGCTTCTGATCCTCGGCCCTGTTGTGTCAGTGAGGTTAAATAAAGGCAGTGAATAGGGGTTTGGTTTGTTTGGGGGTTTGGTGTTCTTATGTTGTTTTTAAGTTGTGGCATTGCAGTTTTGGTAACGCTTTGTAATGAACCACATCAAATGCTCTGCTCTGTGTGATACCTTAGTTGACTTTTACACAACTACCTGCAACAGAAAGAAATAAAAATGGGAACGAGGGCCGCAGTCTTCCACATCCATAGGCCGGTACGTCATTTTACTTGTCTGAAAATAACTGCCGTTGTTGTCAACTATGTGCTTAACAAACACTTGCAGCACTTTGGAAGTGGTGTAGCTATTAAAGAGCTTACAGGCTTTGTCGGTTCACAGCGAAGCTGCTTTCACGTTGGCGATGAAATGTGCTTTGGTTTTCAATACATCAGACAGCCGCACGGAGACTCCTCTCGCGTCGTCTTTTCCTTGCAGGAAGTCAGTCCGGTCCCAGCAGCTCAGCTTGCTGGCTTGGTACAGGTTGTACGGAGGGGGATTCCAGCGGAGGCTGCGCCCTGTGCCCTGCGCCTGCGGGAGGCCCGAGGGAGGCGGGGAGCCAGTTTCATTCTGGAAAGATTTTAGAGCCTGAAATTCAAAGTTATTTGCTTTTATACAACTTGTACTTTTATGTATGAAAAAAACATTGGTGCGCGTGTACTGAAAGGGGCCGCCAGCTGCGGTTTAATCGGCCAGAAGCGGGGCTGACCGGCCTTCCGGAACCAGGCCGTCCAGGTGCTGCCCTGCTGGGTACGCGGGGAACAGCCGCCCGGCCGGCCTTCCACACGCGGCGCGTCCTGCAAGCGGCAACCGCACCGTTCTGGTGCCGCGCGGCACGTTCCGTCGCTGCGCAGGCCGGGCAGGGCCGGCGGACATCTCGTTCCACCTCAGCGCGCCCCGCCGGGCGGTGCGGGGCGTTACCCGGCTGCCCCGCCGCAAAGAGCCCATCCCGCAGCCCCGCCATGCGGCGCCGGGCCCGGCGGCTGCTCCGCCCGGGTTGCCCGGGCAGCGGCGAGGAGGCCGCCGCCATGAGCAAGAAGCGGCTGCAGCAGCTGGTGGAGTCGCTGAGCCGCTCGGCCAAGCACTGTGAGTGCCGCGGGAGCCGGGCACGGCCGGGGGCCGTTTGCTGCTCCGCGCTGCGCCCCGCTGTCCGCCCCTCGGGCTCGATGCATCCCCTCCCTTAGGAACAGCGTGTGGTGCCGGGGGGAGGTGGGGGTGCTGTCGGTTTTTCATGTCCCCAGGACCAGGTTAATGCGCGAGGTCTCTGTGTCCCGTGGCTTTCCTCTTTGCACTGCCATTCCACTATTTCGGTGGTAAAGTTTGCTCGTGTTTTGGCTCCCAGTTAATAGAGGTGAAGTGGAATGCCTCATCAGGCTCTTCGACAAGCTGGTGAGTGCGTCCCACAGCCGCTTCGCTGCGGTCGGCTTCGATCGGAACATGTTCCGCGACACCCTGCACCGCGCCTTTGGCATGACGGATGACGTGGTCATGGACAGAGGTGAGGTCGGCGGGCTCGGCAGGGCCATGGGCTTCGTTTGTAACGCTTGGGCAGTCCTGAACAACGATCTCTACAACAGTTCCCTTGAAGACTTCCCAGGTTACGTGAAACTAGTTTCTGTTTTCTCATTCCAATGAGAACAGCGGATCCGTACTGCCGAGAAGGCTCCTGTGATCACTGTGAAAGAAGTTGACAAAGCGGAAAAGTTTTATGCAAACAGTTGCTACCACTTTGTGAGCCCAGGTGGAAGGGAGATGGAAGGCCCGAAGGGTCCATAGAGGAGGAAAAAAGTATGCCTCTGACCCAGTGAGCATTCCTGGACAAAGTATTGCCATCTCAGCCATGTAGGGGCAGCCAAGGAAGAGTCATGCAGAGTGCTGCTGAGTATACTTCTTTATACAGAATGGTTTTCCCACAGTTTGGGAAGGTTCACACTCTTCTGTGAGGAAGGCCTGGCAGATAGGGAGCAGCTGGGGTGCCGAGTGTGGATCTTTCTGTCCCAGCCACCCTTAGTGCTATGTCAGAAGAGGGCAGAACAGTGCCACTGTCCTTCTTTTGTGGTTCTAGGAGTTGGTGGTCATTGCAGCTGGTGGAGGGCTCCGTCCTAGGCTTGAAGGTCCCAGAAAGGTCCCTGGCTGGAGCAGAGCACTTCTGGAACAGAGGTGCTGTGAGCAGCACCAGAGCTGCTGGTCAGGCAGAGGGAGATGAGAGTGATGAGCCAACATGAGCCTCTGAAAATACTGAGATGTCACAGATCAATGAATTGAAGGCCACATTCACAGTTGGTGAATGATTTCTGATATATCAGTGTCTAGAGGAGAATGTGGAGGAGGCATGAATGCCGTCCTTTTCAATCTTGGGCCACCAGAAGCTTCCCCTTGGGTCAGCTGTTTCCCATCCTTCAGCTGGGGGGCGTTTAAATGAGAATGCAGGAAGTGGTGTCCCTGGGGAAGTACTCTACATGGATAAATTATTAGAAAGACATTTAAATTCTTATAAACAAGGAGGCTGATTTCAGTTTGTAAAGGGAAATCTATTTTTTTCTAATTCCAAGATCCTCAGCTCTGTGTGTAGAGGAGTAATTAGTAGTCTCTTCTGCATACAAACAATCCTTAATTGTTTATTGGTGTATTGGTTTATTTGGTTTATGTCTGCATGGAATCATTCACCTTGTTGTTGTTTAAGTCAGGAAGTCAGTAGATCAAACAAAATGCCTTATCCCTGCAGGAATCCGGAGTGAAAGATCACTAGGCCGAAGGGTGAAATCCCCTTCATTGCTATGGCTTAGAAAGGTTCAGGAAGAGTACTTACACCTTGATGAATGTGTTTCTCTGCTTGATGAAAGCAGAGAAAGATCTTCAGGAAAAATATTTTTATCTTTTCATTGAACATAAGGAAATATTTAATTGTGTTTCTGTATTACATACATTTAAAATGCATCTAATACACTTTCCAGTGTTCCGCACTTTCGATAAAGACAATGATAATTGCATCAGTGTGGTGGAATGGGTGGAAGGCTTGTCGGTTTTTCTTCGAGGGACACTGGAAGAAAGGATTAAATGTAAGGTTTATCTGCGTGCTGGTACTTGGTGGTAATTATAGTATTCAGGAGCATTGAATTACACATCGCTTTCATTTTAATAGATTAGTTACTCAAAGTATTTAGTAATTGAAGAGTTTTCTTTTGTAGCGTTCAGATAAAATGAGTTCTGAAACCATTTCTGAGACAGATTGCTGTGTAAACTCCTATTCTGTTGCTGGCAGAAAATCTTTTGAACTAAAGCTTGTTCCACAGCATAGTTTTGACAGAATTTATGTTTTTGTATTCCCACACAAAGCTAGAAGTAAACATGTAGCTTAAGGGGAGGGGGGGTGGCTGGATAACAGCCTCCTCAGGCCAAACAAGACCTGTGCCATCATTCATTTACTGGCATAATGGGGTCACAGCAGCAGTTATGTTAATTTTAGCAGTTCTTCGGCTTGAAAATATAGAAGGAAAAACAGAGTCAGTTTTTTAAGATGGTCTCGAGAACCTTCAGGGTAATGATGGAGAAAGACGGTAGAGAAAAAAATGCAAGAACTCCAGAATTTTAAAAAGCAACAAAAAAAGAGGGGGAGGGAAGGGAGGAAGAGATTGGGGGTGGAGGGGAAGTATTATAGTAAAAGGAGAATGACAGCATATTGTTTCCATAGTTCTGGTTTCGGCATCAGCCATCCATAATATGCTATCTAATTTCATCATAAAGCATTGCACTGGAACGTGGCCTAGGATGTCGCACCTCTAGGATGTGTGCCAGGATGTAACATCAGAACAACCACAGGCCATAAAATATGCAGCCCTGCAGTAAGCACTCTAGGACATACTGCTGTGTGATGGCACACAGTGGTGTTTGTCCTAAGTGTATGCCAATACAATTTTTCACTGTAGACAAAGCCACTAGCAGAAAAAAAATCTGCCCCCAAAGTAAAAACTTTTATTTTTTAAAAAAGATTTGTGAAGAATACTAACATTTATTATTGTCCTAGATTTCTGATTCCAGGGAGGCAGAATCAATTGCAAGATACATTAGTCAGATGCTTGTGCTGAAAATATTCTGTTGTAGAAATTTTCTCTCTGCCTTTAGAGATACTTCAGTTACCTTTTCCATGCTAGTGCAACTCATTCTTTTTCCTCTGTTTTTCTAAACCAGTTTCTGAAATAACTAGGATGTGAGTTGTATGTTCAGAGCCCTTCTGATACAGACAGCTGGTCCCAGCCATGGGAAGTTGGGTTTTTAAACAAGAACCTCGTTTGTATTCTGAAAAGCTACTCTTAGAGAAGTTAAGATCTGTAGGCTACTATGGTTTCTATGAACTGAAGAAAAAGATTTTAACTACAATGGGGAACTAAGCAATAACTGAGTAATATCAAAATGTGATACATGTATTTCATATATAAAGAGTATGTAGAATCATAGAACATCATGAGTTGGAGGAGACCCACGAGGATCATCGAGCCCAACTCTTCGCTCCATACAGGACCATCCAAAATTCAAACCCTATGTCTAAAAGCAATGTCCAGATGCTGCTTGAATCCCAGCAGCTTGGGGCCATGACCACTGCCCTGGGGAGCGTGTTCCAGGGCCCAACCACCCAATGGTGAAGAACCTTTTCCCAGCATCTAATCTGAGTATGTTAAATGTTGCTCAGTACATATGCTGTACAACATACAATTCATATTTTCTGTCTATAGGCAACAGATTTATTGATAGGTGATATAGTTTGTATGAAGTTTAAATTTATTTATCTTTTGAAAAGATTGTTTTGAGGTTTATGACCTGAATGGTGATGGATATATTTCAAGAGAGGAAATGTTTCAAATGCTGAAAAACAGCCTTCTCAAACAACCGTCAGAAGAAGATCCTGATGAGGGAATTAAGGACTTGGTAGACATAGCACTGAAGAAAATGGCAAGTACTTTCTCATGATACTTCACAACTCTCAAACTTGTGCTCCTTGAGTGAGGGTTCTGTGGCTTGATCTTCAAGAATATCAGTTTGGCCCCATGCCTTGAATAATAGTCATACTGCGCCTTTGTTTTTAATTATTATTTTTACTTAAAGCCTTTATTTTATAAGGATTGAATGAATGTTTACTGTAGCATTTGTTGCTTTAAGCTGCCATGTTTGTAGAAACAGGAGGTTTTTAAATTACAGAAATACTGCAAACACAAGGATGCTTCTTTTCCACCTGCCGAGGAATATTCTGCAGTCAGAAGTGGGCTGGCACTGGCATACTCCACCATGTGCTACTATGTCTATACATGAAAAAGACATGGCAGGAGTATGCCTGCAATAAAACCGCTCACATCAAATGTTTCAAGGATGTAGGCATACTCACAATGTAAATACATAGACAGAATGCATCTTAACATTTTCTTCTAGTTTTATCCTTGTGCAACCATTGCTGAGATTTGTCCACAAGGTCAGGAATTCTGTTAGCAAAGCTGTATGAGATAGCTGAGCTTGCTCCATCTTTTATGCTTTAAGTAGAGGCAAACTCTGCAGATCTTGTCTGAGCAGACTGATGGCCCAAGGAAGATTTTTACATTAAAAAAAATCCACATGAATGAAATATCTGTTAAACAAACAGGCAATTACTACAAGTCTTTGCTAAAGAATTCTCCTTTTGTAGGACTATGACCATGACGGCAAGCTTTCTTTTGCGGACTTTGAAGAAGCTGTCAAAACTGAAAATCTTCTCTTAGAAGCCTTTGGACCATGTTTGCCGGACATAAAGGTACAGCAGCCTTCAGTTGAAAAAAAAAAAATGTATCTTCATACTATTTTTAACTATATGTTCATATTATGGTATTAACTGTCTTTGTATGAGGTTTGCTGAATTCTACTGGTGTTTCAGTTGTGAGATACGCATGTTCTGAGTTCATGTCTGCCTTTCACAGTACAGGCGTTTCCTGATAGTCAAACATAGTACCAGGGAACATAAAAACATACTATGTCATGTCACTCCTCTGTGCTGGGGCAGCAGTATAATAAATGATTCTCAGCATCCTCCTAAGCTAAGAAAATGAGATCATTATTTTGCAGTTTATCCGAAACTTCTCCAGGAATGCAGTGTTTGTTCTTCTTTCTTCAGCACCACCAGCTTCACTGCCATTCTTTTGGGAGAGACTGGTAACCTGAGAAAATACCTTAGAAGTGTCATCTCATGATATAGTGCTGCTATTCTTAAATTCCATCCAACTGAGCTTTACTTATTAGCAATACATCCAATTCAGAGAGACATTTTCCTGTAAGATGGTAATTTGGGATGCGCTCATTTCCTCAGTGTTAAATCAAACTGAAGCATAGATGTCTGCTTGATAATAGTAATTTTTTCACTAATCCATCACTGTACTCTTTGAACTGCATTTTGTTTTTGAATGCCAACAGTCTTGCCTTCATAGAGATGGAAAAACAAGATTCTTACATACATGCAATAATGCGTAGAAACAGAAAAGTTCCATAAGGTTGTTGAAAACAAGGCAAGCATTTATTTGCTCAAAACCTACATTTCATGCCAGCTCACCTTCCTAGTAGGCTGGAGGACAGAAGGAAGGAGTCTCGTAGCCGTGGTTGCAGTCTGGATTGTTTCAGGTCACCTGAATAGCAGCTATTTTCAAAATGTCACATTTAAAAGGCTGTCAGAAGGCTTTCAGAAGTGACCCAGGGTCAGTACTTTTATTTTTCTCCTTCAAGGGAAAGTTTTTATTAAAGAGTTTCTGAACAACATTTATGTTCACTGATCAGCACAGAAAAAATGTTTTTTGTCAGTTGGTGGTACATCAGGGGTACAATTCCAGCCAGTCGTGGCACCAGGTGGGAAACTCAGCCCGTTTCTTGATTCCACTATTTGTGTATTCTGTTCTGCACCCTACTCAACTGGTGCCTTCTTACTAGGTCTCTAGTTCCATTGTTAAAGAGAACTCAATTTACACATCCTTCCAAATCCCAAAAATCAATAGACTTCAGCTGCGAGCACTATGTGAAGAAAGCTGTGGGGTTATAACTTCAAACACTGTCATCAGTTTCTTGGGGACAGTAACGCTACTGGATTTAGCTCTTCTGTGCTACACAGCATTATGTTTCACTACTCATACATTTCAGTTTGCCTTCTTTTTCTGACTAACTAAACATAAATCTTCCAGTTAACTGAGAAAAAAACTTATTTTTTTCTCCTAATTACACAGAGCAGTATGGCATTTGAAAGGAGGACATTCCGGGAAAATCATAAACCGTAACTCCAGCTGGACCACTGCTCTAAGAACTCTTGTCTTCATCATTCCTCACAGTACAGTAGAAATAAAAGCAACACAAAACTATTAATAGGAAGTTTCAGTATTCCTTTACTGTAAAAGCTATGGAATAAATAGAATTTGTTTTTATTGCTTTACCTAATTACAGTTCTTTTAGTAGGAGATACACAGGACAAGATTGCTACAGTATTATACTGGTTTATTCATTCCAGGAAACAAAAACTGGTACAGTTTTTAACAAGGAATTGCTTGGAAATGCAATATAAAATACTTTTTTTAATGTAAAAAAATAAAACTAAGTATTTTAAATTATATCCTCTATAAAGAACTGTAGAAGGATGCTGCCAGCAGTATCTATATTCTTCTTCTCTGCTTTACCAGTGGCTTGGCAGCACTACTGCCTGGCTTTTCCACAGATGTACTTGAAATAGACTCTGCTACCTGAAATGGGAAAAAATAATTCTAAGTAAAGTGTAACCACTGTTGGTTTTTTTAATGCTAGTTTTAGAGTAAGGCTATGTCTTCAATACAAGTGTGATTAAAAGAATGCATGCCTGCTAGTACCCAAATATTGATTTTTTTCAACAGAAAATGGGGAAAAGTAACACCAAAGGCAGCATTAAATACAAGAGAGTTGAAACTTCTAGGAAACGCAAGTGTGTTAGCAATTTTTTTTTTTTTAAAGAGAAAACTTCAATCACACAAGCCAATTTTGGATGCTCCATGATATATACTGTTAAATATTTTATCACTCGCTCACCATAGCAGAGGTCTTTCAAAGTAAGGTTTAGTACACTTTTTGGACTTGGGTATTTTGGGAAGGGAAAGGAAAAATGTGTTTTGGCAAGCATTTTAGAAGTGTACCTTTTTTAAAGGATGTCTGAAAATGAAAATATCAGAGCTTTAAGAATCCATACCTCTTTCAATTTATTTCGAATTAATGTAGCTGAAGTATTCAATGAATCATCATCCATATCCACTTTAGGTATCTCTGGTAGCTGTGGACCAATAATGATGTCAGTACTGCCCACATTTGTTTCAGCGAGGACAGATTTGTTACCCTCTTCTCTCTTCCTCTTACGTTCCTGCAGGTGAGTTGGACGAGGCATAAACCTGTCAGTTCCGTTATCAGCTGGAACTGTTCTTTGCTGCATTAAAGCTACTGGTGAAGCACACCCTCCTGGCTGTGTCTTGAGAGTTAGGGTTGTGCTTTGACCAAAGTTCCCAGAGGTTTCAGCACTGTGGTTGTCAAAATGGGAAAAAGTCAACATGCCCTGACTGTGATTGCCAGAAGGATATTCCATATTTTGGGACACCCTGTGAGAGTCTGGAAAGCAGGATGGATCCCAGTGACTAGCTGCATACGATCCTGATGTACTCCACTGACCGTCAGAGTTGGTCTTCCTAGGTCCCTGTACTTTCTTCAACAGAAAGCAATCTTTCAAACAAAGAAGCAAAAAAAAAAAAAAAAAGCTTCATTATTTTATGTCACCATTAGTTCTAACACGTAAGGAGTGTTTAATACAGTGACAGAAACAATACCAGCAACACTTCATTCCCAGTCACCTTTCTGTGATTCTGCTTAACCAGCACCTTAAGAAATAAGGTGCTGCAATGAATAATGATATCCAAGTACATAAGCACAAGATAGGAGAAGCCTGTGCCTGGCACTGTGCTTATTTTACAGCTTGTCCAGCCTTCCATGCTGCCTGGGAACTCCGCAGCACAGCCGCCTGTCAGCCCGTTCCATTCTTTGCATTCCTCCAGTGCCAAATAGCAGGCTGGAAAAGTGTGGTTGTTTTTTTTTTTCCTTATAAAACTGTCTTTTTCAGTATGCCTGAAAGAACTGGAACAAGGGGGAAAAAACTGATCCTAAATTTCCTGGCAGCACTTAAAATTTCTGGTAACATTTTGAAAACAAAAGAAGGAAGCAATGAGGTTTTAAAGCTTTAAAGTGCACGTTAACTAAAACTTAAAAGTTGCTTTCAGAAAAATCCATCTCTAGAAATAATCGAGAAATGTCTTTATTCTGCATCTTTTAAAACAGCTAAATACAAAGTATTTTCTTCAATAGACGCTTTTGGAGTTACCAAGACCAACCAACCACTGAAATTAAGATTCTACAAGAAATCTAATTACAAACCTCTTTGATTTGTTGCTTTTGCTATATACTTTCTTCTGTCCTGCAACTTCTCCCTAGTTTCTTGGACTGTTTCAAATTCTGGAGCATAGCACACGTGCAGCAAACTCCCAAAGAAGCTTCGTTCATCCATTTTTTTCTTGGCCGCCCTGATGGAAATTAAATGGCATTAGCAGAACTGAGGATTTTACTTCAGCTCTCTAGAATCTCGCAGATCGCAAATAATGACGCCGTGAGGGATTAAAACAACTAAAGGTAGTTACAGCTCTGTACAATACCTTGCACATTGGAGATTCTGGAATTTTATAAGATAAACTTCAGTAAACTGCTCTGCTGGATATTCATCTAGAGCATGGTATTCTTCAATGGCACCATACAAGGCAAACTGTTCCACTAATTCCTTCATGACGCCTAAGGCAGGAACTCCCTGGATTAGTAAATAACGAGATTCCAAGTTGATAGTATAAACCTGAAAGAAATAGAGTATAACAGAGTATTCTAAATTGCTCACGTTATTGCTTCACTGCAGAAGTAACAACTCAAAGCATTCACGTTGTCCGCTGCTGCTCAGCTCCTCTCAGGATGCCGAGAGGCGCTGTGTTCCGCGCTGCTCCGTGCCCAAAGGCAGGCCACACCTGCAGGAGCAGCAAGCCGGGACCTCGGCCAGAACACAGCGAGGCGCAGCTATCTGGGACTACCGAACAAAAGCTCCTCACAGAACATCAGCTGGAGCGGACGCTTCGCCAAAGCGCTGACGTTTGCGGAGTCAAGTTTGTCAAGCCTCTGGCCAATTTCCGCAAGCCGCAGCCAGCCCGCCCTCACGCCCGCACCTTGACGGCCCTCGGCCTCCGCCCCTCGCGGTACTTGGCGCGAGACCCGCAGGCGCCCAGCTGCTGGTGGTGCCTGCACGCCTCCCCCAACGCGCCGCCACCGCCGCCCGCCGCCATCTTCCCGGCCGCCACCGCGCCCCGCGCAGGCAGCTCCAGCCGCTCACCGAGCAAGCAGCCAATCGGGCAGCGCGCAGCACGCTGCCCTCCTCTCATTGGCTCTTCCAGGAGCGGAAGTGGGTGCTGTCGAGACGCCAGGCGGAACGAACGGCAGTCCCTGATTGAGCGGCCAATCAGAGGACGGGAACGAGTACATGCCGCGACCGCATTGGCCGGCAGCGGGTCGTACCATTGTCCCGGGGGCGGCAGGGGGAGGAGAAGGAATCTCGGGGAAGGCCCGGCCACCCCGAGCGGGCAGCTCGGCGGTGGGGCGGGGCGGGCGAGCAGCGGCGGCGGCGGGGCCCAGCCGGCCGCCGGCATGTGGGGCAGTGGGAACCCCGGCGGGGGCGGGGCCGGAGTCGCCGCGGCGACGGTCGTGCTGAGCGGGACCCGGGACTGCTTCCTGCACCTGCCGGCCGTGCTGGCCTCGCACCTCCGCCTGCAGCAGGTACCGGGCCGGGGCCGGGGCCGGGGCCGGGGCCGTGGGATGCCCCGTTCGGGGAGGATTGTGGGAGAGCGGCGCCCCCCCACCGCATCCCGTCGCTATGGCGACGCTCGGAGCCCTCCTCTCTCGCCCGACGTCAGCCGCCTCCCGCCGCCTGCGCTGTCGCTGTGGTGACAGAGCGCGTCCTCCGCGCGGGCCGGGACCCCTCGCCCCCTCCCCAGCAGCTGTGTGGCCGCGGCAGCGCGCAGCCCGTGCTGTGGGGCGCGGGCGGCCCCGTCGGGCAGCGCCTCAGGGCCCGGCCCTGGGGGGCGCACGGAGTTCGGCGCGGGGGGGCGGGGCTGTGCCAAGCGCCGTGCCCTCTGTCCCGCGTTCGCCTTGGTGATACGCAGACCCGGTCAGAATTCGTCCCTGAGCGCGGCGTTACGCTGTGCTGCAAGAAATCCGGTGTGAACGTACATCCAGTACGAATGTTAGCGATGTTTCTGCCGCAGTTTCTGGGTGTTTTTCCAATTTTGTATCGAAAAAAAGGAAGAGAAGAGAGTGTAGTTGCGTTGAAGTCTTGTCACTTTGTTCCTGTACCTCTGGTTGTGGCAGGCTCCTCGTTTCGTGCAGTCAGCAAAATGCAGATGGTTGGGCTTTGATACTCTGGTAGAAGTAACGCTGAATGCAGTCTGCTGAATCACAGTGTTCTAGAGGGGTTAAATCACAGAATCGTAGGGGTTGGAAGGGACCTTAAGAGATGACTGAGTCCAACCCCCTGCTAAAGGAGGCGCCCTACAATATATCACACAGGTAGGCGTCCAGATGGGTCTTGAATATCTCCATAGAAAGAGACTCCACAACCTCTCTGTGCAGCCTGTTCCAGTGCTCCATCATCCTTACCATAAAGTTCTTCCATGTGTTAGTATGGAATTTATGTTAATTGGTGATCCTGAGTAAAGTGCCATCCACAGCTGAATTTGGTTGCAGTAGGCATGGGGAAAGCGGGTGTTAGAACAGCCCTGGGCAGTTGGGGTTGTGTGGAGAGTGAGACACGTGGAAGAGAAGCTTTATCCATGTGAGCGCAGGTGTGTTATGCACTCTGTTTGGTAAAGCAGTCTTGAAAACATTCTCTGAGCATGTTTCCAGATCTTACCAAAGAGTTGAGTAATATTTGAAATTATTAGGAAGTGAACTGTGTGTATTCTGTACTGGAAATGGCCTACATAAAAACATTGCTACCTTAAATAGCATATCTGTGGCATATTCACATTATATGCTGTCTTCATCACTTGGTTTTCATCAAGTTAAGTGATTTTTGCAGAAAACCTTAGGAAACAAAGATTGTGTGATACAGCGTAGAATACAGTCTCAGTGAGGAAATGGGGTGAATGTATTCACATTCTTAATTCTAGAATGGAAATAGCTGAGCGGTTCTGAAAGAGATGGATAAAATCGCTCTGGTATGAGCTGGTGTTACTTGTGACTTATTCTAAATGTTGCCCAGCTTGTGACAGCTCTCCTGGGATCCATGAGAATGTTAGAGTGCATGTTTTCCATATTTGGGAAATAGGAACTATACGCTTCTTTAGGAGATACAGAAGAATGAAAATAAAGGGCTTTTTTTTTTCCCTTAACAGCCTATGAAGGTGAAAATCTGTATAAAAGATGTTGTCAACACACAAGAGTTGTGCAAATAGGCAACATGGAGAAGAATTAGAAGAAAACTCTCAATCAGAAGATAACTGATGTGCCCAGCATCAAAAATTTTCTATCATCCTTAGAATCACCCTTTATTAATGTATCATAAGCGTTGCAAGTTATTGTTACAGAGTATTAACAGACATGTAAAATCCAGAAAACGTTTTTAAATTCCTTTCAGCTCCTTATGGAGATACAGGTTAGTGATCTTTCTTACCTGATTTGATAATAATTCATTTTATTTATCTGAAACTCATAGGGCCAAGCTGTGAAAGTATCCTCTGGTGATGAGCCCATATACTTGAGCTGGATAGAAATAAGGCATCGAGGTCAGCGGAGTGAAAATATTGCAGAGATGAACAGGCATTTAGCAGAGAAACTTGGCATTACCAATGGAGAACAGGTTTGAAATGCAATCTCCTTTTTTCTTTTTTCTTCATTTTGGGTTTAAATTTCCATCCCTTATTTTCCCTTTCATTGTGTATTCCAATGTCCTCCCTCTCTCTCAACGTGTAGTTAAATTTGCCTCTTACTCTTGGACAGTGTATTTAACTTGTTGTAAATGATTCTTTCATTGGAGAAAAGCTGGGAAAATTTTCCAGAGGCAGACAAAGCTTTGTGTCATGGGACTGTTAATATCTCAACATCCAGACTGTGGGGTTTTTATTAATATGAGTGTAAAGACTAATACTTTTCTACTCTTGTTTTACTCTCCACCTTGTTATTGTGCCGTGTATTTATGTTTATGATATTACTTCTGTCAGGTATTCCTGGAACCCTGCTCACACGTCTCCTCCTGTCAGCAAGTAGAAGTGGAACCGCTCTCAGCAGATGATTGGGAAATACTGGTAATAAACCCTTATCCGCTGTTTTTTGTCATTTTCATGCAGATGACAGAGAATGTAGATACAAGGTTTTGTCACAATCCACTGTTCTTTTCTGCTCCTAAGGAAATACTAAATGTTGTGGGTTTTCATTGTATTTTATATTTCAAATGGTGTGTTAGAAAAAGATGTAGAACTTGTATGTTCAAGCATATTTTAAAAGTGTACAAGTATGTAGCTTATAATAATACCTGATTTTCCCAGGAGCTGCACGCTTCCTCTCTTGAAAAGCACCTTCTGGACCAGATCCGAATAGTATTTCCAAAAGCCATCTTTCCTGTATGGGTTGAACACCACACTTACATTTACATCAAAATTGGTAAGCAACAGTGAATACTTTTGTGTTGCCTTGAGTAAGCTGTTTTGCAAGAGTGGATGCATTCATTCACCTGTTTTGTTCGTACTCAGGTACACTTACGCCAGCAGCCCCCTATGGGAGATTAGAGCCCTGCACGGAGCTTCTGATATGCCCCAAAGCACGTGAGCTTGAGGACAACATCACAGACATGCCTTCTACAGAAAGTGACATCTTACTCAAGAGTTTTGTGAAAAATAACATGGAGCAAGACGAAACTGTAAAGGAGCCCTTTGCCAGTCAACCTCACTTAAATCCAGGAGTCCCTGAACAGAGTAAGGCTGATGCAAATGTGGCGTTTGGCTCAAATGTTCTCCCTAATATGTGGAATTTCATAGGGAGCATTTTCTCTCGTACAACTGAACAGAAACAAAAGACTTTGTGTGACAAAGATGAAATGAGCACCTTCAAAGACAAGCTGCTGAACTTAATTCACATGGATTCTGTTTTTAGAGTATGTCAGTCCCAGCCTCCCAGCGTACAGAATGCATCAGCCGGTCATGCATTTCTGAAACACAGTGCCGTTCATATTTTTCCATGGAATTTAGAATTTACTGATTTGGATCCAAATGCTGTAGTAACTTATGGGAAAATTAATGAGCTGCTTTCCCCCAGACAGCGTCATCAAGAAGCAAAGCAAAATCTGCCATCTGAAAAGCAAAAACATTTGACTAGTGCGCAAGACAAAAATAATTCCCATAGCAGTCAAGCATCCAGTGAGGGATCTGTTGTTCAGATCGTTTGGAATGGATTTGAAGACCTAAAGAGTGTCATAGAGTATGGCAACGGTGGGGAAGCCCTACATGTTGGAAGAGTTTGGGTCAGTTTGAGCACTTTTGGGGCTTTTTATTGGATAATATTTGCTATTGGATAACTGGAACTGGCTAGTTGACATGCAGTTTGGGGATAGGCTTTGCATAAGGTTCTTGAGTAAAGTCCATCAAATATCAATCAAATAATAATTGCTAGAGCTACGCTTTGCTAAGCCATCTCACTGATATTATCATCATGCAGTGTACACTGGGTTTCTGCACCCATAGTATTTTGGCACCAAATAGGGCATACTCTTCGGTGTTGCTGGAGGTGCATATTTTCTTCAAAATCTGTTGCCAACCATACATGAGAACATGAAAGTATCTGTTTACATGCATTCGGTAATGCTTAACAAAGTGTTTCTTCATCAGATATTGCTTTAAAATATGCTCTGGACTCTAGGTGTCATCATGCTATAAAGTAATGGCATAATGTATCCAATTGTTACCTGATGTTTACAGGTGCTTTTATATACTGTTGAAGTTTTCATTAAAACCTTACAGTACTATCTATCAAATAATTAGCTCTTGCACCATTTAAAATCTCTTAGTCTGTTATATATTGTTTTCTATGGGTGACAGAGTCGCAGTGTGCAGACACTGAAGTTTCAGCTTATTCTGACAGAACTATACAGCCAGCTTATGTTCTTGCTTTCCTGGAAACACACGCCAGATCAACAGAAATAGATGAAATGCTCTTCAAATCACTGTTTGACTATTTTGACATGTTACACCTCTCACTGTTCACTTACTCTTTTATCAAGAGTGAGAACAAAAGCCTGCAGTAGTTTTTACTACAAAATCGTTTGAGACAAGCAGTTTTCCAAATGTCAGCAAGCATTAAGTCTTTCAGATTTCGTAAACGTTTATGAGATGCATTTCCAAATTGAAAACATTTAAAACAACGCAGAATATTTGGAATGTAGTTTCCTTTCTAAAGGGCAAACTGACTCGTACAACTCAGGAAAATTGGATTTCTGTCTGTACTGAAAATGTGTGTAACTTCAATCTGTATTACAGCCTGTTTATACATAATCTGCCCGTGAACAACGTTGTGTTCTTGCAACATTCTAAGAATTAAGGGGAATTCTTTTCAGTCTTGTCTTTTTTATTATTTAAAGTTAATAACCAGTCAACTGTAGTAAGTAATTTCACAGGTAGGATAAAAGACACTCAGAAGTGTAAGTGAGAGAGCAGGATTTGAATGCCAGCATCAATTTTATGGTTCCTTAAATCTGTTGTAAATTACAATGAGTAAACAATCAGTGATCAAATGTAAGGTGCTACTGGTGTTGAAGAAACTGTTATTGTACTCTATACGCAATGTTATAATGGTTTTATTTTCTGATATTTCCTTTCTCTTTGCTTTTATTTTAAATATTTTAGATTCCAGATGGCCTGAGAAAAAAGCTACGTATCGAAATGCATTCAACGGTCCGAATTAAGTCACTTGAATCTATTCCTAAAATTCCTATGTCTCTTAGACTGCAACCCAAACAGAGCTTAGTGAGTTGATATTCTTGGTCATGCATTTGTTCATATGTTTGGGGAAAAATTAACATTGCTCTGGTCAAAGTTGTTGGTTTGTGTTGTTTTTTCTGTTGTGTTTTTTTAATGTTGTTTCCGTTCGTTACATGATAACTTGAAAGTTGTCTATCATGTATGACAGCATTCAAAAGGAATTTCTTTTTTCTTTTCCTTTGTAACTCATTGAAATCAAGAAGATGCAATGATCTAACAAAGTTTATCTAGTAATGTTTTTCTGTATTTTGATCAGGTTGTTGAACTTTGTCTTGCACTTGGTAAATACTTCAAATAGTTCTGCATCTTACTTGTAAAACTTTTCTGTTTAAAGGACGGGGCAGAGGTCATAGTGGGTGGTAGAGGTAGAACCTCCAAACTTTTACTCCCAGCTTCCTCAAACCTTTGGTCACATGCTGTGTCGTACCTCTTAAATCATCGAGCCTTCCTTTATTTTCCAGTTGTGAAAATGTCTTACTTATCAAAAAGGATATTGACATCAAGGGGACACATGCTGGCAAGGAGAAGATGCATGTTCTGTTTAATTAGGTCTCAAATATAAACAACTACCATCAACATAGCAACAATATTCAACAGTAACTTTAATACTGATTCCAGCTCACCAAATCTAAACTGTGTACATTTAAGTCTATAAAAGCAATAAAAAAGAAAAAGATTAATACATTTAAAATGGAGATATCCCTTTTTAAGCCTTCTAGGAGAATACATGCGTATGCTCTTCAGACCTTGCAGTGCCCAGTAGGTTTCCTAAGCAAGACAAGTGCAGTCAAATAATTTAATTTTTAATGTGCTGTTTTGATTTGGACCTCCTTTTAATGCCGATTTTTATTGTTGTTTTTGTGTGTGTGTGTGTGTGTGTGTGTGTGTGTGTGTGTGTGTGTGTTTTTCTCCTCTAAAGGTTTTGGTTTTTAGAGTTGTGTAGTTAAATCTCTGTTTCCTTGTGAGTCTTCTGAGCGTCTGTGAGGGTATGGCCATACATGGTGCCATTTTTCACAGTCTGACAGATGTAGCTCTAGAACAAAGAATACTCCAAAACTTACCATGTGCTTGTTTCTGTGTGATACTCGATTAGTTACTTGCTCATCAAACTGTAAATATGGCATTTCCCATCATAACAGGACTTGCGCATGGTTTGTTCTTCATCCCCAGTATTCAATTTTGATTTCTTACCTACAGAGGAATGTTTGAACTGCATTTTTTTTTTTTTAAGATATTGTAGTTAAAATAAGTATTCTGTCAGTAATTTGCTAAAAGCACACAACTACTTTGTACAATTTTGTGCTTTGAATACAGATTTCTCATTTATCATTTGAAGTGGTTTTTGTTCTTGGGGGAAAAAGAAGGACAAAAGCAGGAAGAAATATGACAGCATCTTTCATTTTCCTTTCTATGCAGTGCCTCCATAATCTCAGTTGATTCTGATTTTTTTTTAGGCAGGAGTTATGCTTCTGTGATTAGGAGCTCAGCCAAAATACAGATTCAGTTTCTTTTCCTGTTCCGGTTACCTGGGTTCAGTGATTCAGTCTCTTTGCCTGCCAGCTAGAATTTGGTAGTGGTGCCACTGATGTAAATGAGCTCCAGGTTCTTGGTAAAGGAAACAGGGTATACAGGAAAGGTGGGTATAGTGCCTACCCAGAGTTAGTGACAGGTTGGTGTTGGTGGTAACTCGGCACTGTTTCAAACCCAGGAGCTGAGCAGTGCTTTTGGATCTTGCAATACGGATTAGAAAAAAAAGAATAAAAACTTCCTTGTGCCTTACATCAGCGTTCCAAAGATAAAATCATTAAAGGTGGTGGAAGAGTCAATTGTTGCCCTAGCAAAGGCTGGACGGGCACTTTCTTCCTACAGAGCAGGTGACAGAAATGGTGCTTGCTGGCATAGTGTTATTTTCCAAATAAATAAAACTGTTCATCTTCTTCCATCTCTCTGCTACTATAAGAGAATCAAATGCAGCATGCATAGAAGAACAGCCTTAGTTAGACCTTGTTTCATGTCCCTTTTTGTCTTTGTTTTCCTATGTAGCATAAAGATACGCATGAAGATGATGTTAAATTTGCTTTCAGTGCTTGGCTGAAGGATTCTGCTACTGAGGATCTTCCATGGATAATGACAAGCTCAGTCTGTATCCGTCTGCATATTAAAGAAGGTAAGGACACATACTGCCTCGTGTTGTAGCAATCTTCACTGTCCATTAGGAATTTTATTTAGGCAATGCACCTTTTGTAATCTCTCTATCCACCATTTAACGTAACGTATCTCTTACACTGAAACTGTGAACGTGAATTATATTTTAATAATGAATAACTTTTTATGATATCATTTTGGATTATATTTAGTATTTCTAAATATATTAATATTTCATCTTGTAAAAATTTATTAGGAATCTTAGTAGTTGTTTCTTCTCTTTTTACAGGAGTGGAGGAGTTTGTCATTAGTGTAGTGGATCCTGTGCACACTGAAGAAGATAAGTCTGAGAGTACTTTTATACTGAGTCCCAGTTTACTCCAGAGGACTAATTTACAAGTAAATATCCCATAGTATCAGGTATCAAGTAATTTAAATTGTTACATTTGGTTATAAATACATCAAATTATATATAACATGTTGGTTTTAAATAAATGTCAGTCAGTCTGTTCATTAAGCTATATCTGCATTCTTTGTGTTATTTGACAGCCTGAGGCATTGGTAAGATTCCAGGCGTGCCTGGAAATTTAGTAGTCATTGAATTTCATGGTCTACATCAAGCTCTCAGGAAAATCAGTTAGAGCAGAGGGAAGTCCGTATTGCCCAGGACCGAACATCCCATCCTTATGTGTAGTTACGTTTTCCCTTCGCACCTAAACCACTGTATAATCATTTTAGAGTGTATCTGGCAGAACAGGAGCATATTCTACAAAGATGAGACATAATGCCCGTTTAAACTTTATTTCTGCTTTCTCTTTTCTGTAGTTTGTGCCCTCTGTTTCTTCGTCTTTCCTTTCCCAGAAAATTTTTAAAACTTGCTTAATATTGGGATTATGATTTCCATTAATAATGCTGGTTGAACCAATGTCTTTGACTCCAGGGTAATGGTTATAATAGTAGGATAAAGTTCTTTTTAACTGATAAGAGTTAAATTTTAGCAGAGAATTAAGGTGTTCTGTTTTAGCTGTTTAGAATAGAATTTTTCTGCAAAATTTAGGGTTCCTATTGAGCAACAGTAGAAGAGTTTTATTTCTATTGGTATTTGAGAAGTAGAAGAAGACTTCTACAAATGGTGAGAGTGACCTGTGTTAAGATGAAAGGGCAATGTGCATTTGTAAACGGCATCTCCTACCAGGCTGATCCTGCCTGTGAACCTTGCAATTAGTCCTCTTTGCCTGTTTAGCTTTTCATTCTTGCTCCCTGGTACACTGGACTTAAAAATTCAGTTGGGTAAAGAAAGCCATGTGTTTGAGTCAGATCAGTTTCCTTGTCTGATTGATCATCTTGTCTCACAAGTGTTCATGCCAGCACTACAAGGAGGATACAGCAGAAGGAACAAAGTTACTGGCAGGGAAAGAGAAGATGAGCTGCGTAGTCTGGCATAAAACAGCACTTAACCTAACATCTACTCACACCTTACATCATTGTAAATACTAGATTGTATTTTGGACATAGTTGTATCCACATCATTTTACCAATGCGCCTTTCTTTCAGGCAAATTAAGCTTCAGCAAAGCATACTTGCGAATTTTATTGACAGAGATTCCACAAAAGGGGTAGTTGCTTCTATACGCTTCTCCTGTAGCGGTATTTAATGTGAAGTACTGACACTTTCCTTTGTTGTAGGTTTTTTTACATCCTCTAACTCGAAAAGCTGATGCTGACAGCCAGCCACCTATGCGTGATACAGACAGAAAGCTTCCTTACCAAAGACTAAACCATTTAGGGTGAGACATCTTCATAGTAGAAAATGCATGAGAGAATGGGAGTTAATGAAAAAGAATGTTAATGAAAGTACACATTTATTTATTTATTTATTTATTATTTATTTTTAGAATTGAGGCAGATCTTACAGCATGATTCTGCATCATTTGGTATTTTGGCTTGTATCAGGCTCGGCCCTTATCCTGTCATTAAGCTGCTGTCATTAGTATAAGGGCAAACAGTGGTGCTATATAGTAAACTTGAAGTAGGGTTAGGAAAGAGGGGACTTGAGAGACTTGTGGTATTTTGAAAGGCAACTGAGAACCCGAGCTTGAAGCGGCAATGAGAGCTGACCAGGGGTTAGCATGGTAGGGTAGGGTTTTAAAAAACAAGCTTCGTTTATTCTTTTTTTTTTTTCATGATACAATACAAAATACAAAACAGCCTTGCTGTTGGTGAACCTGAAAGGAGCACTATTGTGTCAAAAGACACACAGATTTAAGACAGGTGAAGGATAAAGATGTCTGCAGATGATCTATGTGCTGCCTTATTTCTGAAAGGCTGAGTTCTCTGACTCAGGTGTGCACGATGTTTTACCAATTTGTTACCTTCCTTAGGAGGTTGTTACTTGGACCTTCAACTAGGTGACACCCCAAAAGCTGAAGTTAGCTCTGTTGCCTGAGACCCACTTCCTTCTAGGGTGACGTACATTGAGCGATTAATTGTTCAGCGACGGGGGTGTTCTGCACTGTCTGTGCCCCCTATGTTGCCTCTGCAGAATAAAAGTATCTTTTCAGATTGAGTTGTGAAAATATGAATTATTTTGCATAGTCATCATCAAAACCTCTCTATACTACAAGATATTACTATTTACATCATGTGTGCTGATGCTATTCTAGGCCGTTTAATGTTTCATTTGCTGTTCAGGGGAGTGGACAAATTAGGAACATCTTCATTTGAACACATAAGCCACAGTCTTTTGGGTCGTCCTTTATCTCAAAAGCTGGCCGGTATTGCTGTGGGACTGCGAAGTGGAGGGCTGCTTCTCACAGGGGGAAAGGTATGTGTTTTGCTGCTCTGTACTTGCAAACTCTCCTCAGTGGTTTTCCATAGTTACAAAACTGTTTTCAGTAGTTCTCTTTGATGTCATGCAAATTCAAGGCATGAAAGAACAAGCTGAAAAACAAGCAGTTAACTGAACAGAGTTGACAAAGCAAAACATTATATATGTTGTATTTTGTTATATATTCGCATTTAGTGAATATATATATGTGTGTATATATATACATGTATGTGTGTGTTTTACGTATATACACACACATATCCGTGTATATAGATAGATTTGAAGATTGGTAGCAATACAATTTCAGCTTATTCCCATAGGTCATTAATCTACTTTGTGTTTATAAAATAGGCACTTCTCGTCTCTGAAATATTTGGAAGTAAGAACACAATATTTTCTCTTATTTTCTAACATAAAATGTCAGTATAGCTGATGCTCTGATTTTCCTGTTGTCTCTTGTGACATTTAACACCACATTCCATCATAATAAAACATCTTAACACTGAAAAAAGTGGAATTACAACACCATCTGTAAGGGATGTATCCTCTCCAGATTTTACATGTGCTTGTTCCAGCCCATGGCTTCGGTCTCTACCAAGTGATGCAGGGACAGCGTAAGTGTATGCTTCTGAGGAATAAAACCAAAGTGCTCACAGCCTTCCCAGCTTAGCTGGTGTATGTTTTGCTAAGAAGTCCACAGAAACAGAAGCAAATAGTTCTGTAACTTTACATTAGCTCACATTTATTTTTACAGGGAAGTGGAAAGTCAACCTTAGCAAAGGCCATCTGCAAAGAAGCATTTGATAGATTGGATGCTCATGTAGAAGTAATTGATTGCAAAGCTTTAAGAGGTATGATAATACTTGTTTCTTTCTCAAACAATTGCTGTATGACAAAGAACCATAATTATGAAGTTACCATATTTTATCTATTTTTTCCGTTTTATTGTTAAATTTCCTTTTGCAAGGAAGCTTATTTCACATCTGTCAGCTTCTGTCCCTCATAGCGCCACTGCATTCAAACCATGCTTGCCATGTTTATTTTAAGTTGTTATAAAGGAGGAGAAAGTCACAGGATTCACTGTGTGTTTCTTCAGCTGTGCTAGCTGGAACAAATGGTAAAAATTAAGTGTTAGAGAATGCCCGTGTTAGTGAAAGTAGGTTTTTGATAGAACGTGTAGCCTTACGTTGATTCTGCTTTAAAAACAGGTGTCTGGATTTATAGGAGCAAAGGTAATGTAGCTGAATCCAAGTAATTGGAGTATTACCTAAGCAAGATATGCCAGTCTGATTTTTTTTTTTTCCTGCTTTGTTTTCATCATTAAACTGCATTTATCTTTTAGGAAAAAGATTAGGAAACATAAGGAAACATGTGGAAGAAGCTTTTTTAGAGGCATCGTGGAGACAACCATCCATTATTTTAATGGATGATCTCGATCACATTGTTGGAGTACCTCCTATGCCAGAGCATGAGAACAGCCCTGAAACAGTTCAGAGCAGCAGACTTGCTTATGGTAATGCTCTACGACCTGTATCTGGTTAAAAGTGTAATGCAGCCTAGAATTTCTGGCACCTCAGTTGTACTGTCCTAGCTGGACAATTCCGTCTGTATCATTATTGCCTCTGAACAATGTGGTATGTTTCTAGAGTAGAGTTCATTACACAGAAAAATAATGTTTAATATCTTGTGGTAGACATCATCAGTTGTTTTGCAAAAATTTCACTTTTCAACAGCACATTTCAGTAATGGAATGAACTGTCCTAGAAAAAATAGTTGTGCTGTTTGGTTGGGATATCTGGGGGGAACTTCATTGTTTTAACTTGGCTTGGTTTTATTATTTTGTTACTATTTTGTTGTTGAAAAAGAGCCTTTAAACATAGAGATAAAGAAAATATTTGTTATATTTTTAATGCTCTTTGTGCTTCACTGTTTATAATGTATAAAATCAAATACAGAATCTCTTTGTTATTTTGAATTCATTCAGCAGTGTCTTATCTGTTTAGTTTTGAAAGATCTGATAAAAGAAGTTATTTCCTTGGGGAGTTTGATTGGATTAATTGCTACAAGTCAGTCTGAACATGCCCTACATCCTTCCCTGGTTTCAGCTCAAGGAACTCATATATTTCAATGTTTCAAATGTATCCGGTCACCAGACCAGGTAAATTCAGGTATTTATTAATTTGATGAAAATGTTGTTTGCCTTCCCTGCAATCTTAAATACAATACTGGGGCAGCTACAGAAATTGTGGGTTACACTAGAAGATGCGAAGAATCCTGGATATCTTAGAAAGTATTTCACGATGCTTAAATACCCTAGAACTCCTCTGTGACATTGTAAGGCTAAAAAGTAAGCCAGTGAAAATTCCCAGTTGGTCTCGCTCTTGTTATCCTCAGTGGAGAGAAAAAAAGTGTATTCAGAGAATGTTTCTGTTCAACCTAAAACATGTTAGGCTGTCCAAGACAGGTGAGATCAACTGCTCCCTCAAAATACATGTTCCCTTGGTACCTGTAAGGGAATTCTAGAGGAGCAGCTGTGAAAGAACATGTAGATCACTACAGTTAGATAAATGATATTAAGCCTAAGTGTGTTACTGTTTGTTTTTTTTTTTCCACCTCTCAGAGGAATAAGTATGTCCTGACATGATGTTAATTAAATTAAATGTTAAAATGTTATTAAAACTAAATTTTATGATAAGGTTTGAGATTGTTTTTCTGTGTTAATTTAATTTGAATATAGTTGCTTTTGGAACAATAAAAAGGGAAGAGGGGAGAATGAACAGTATGACTTCATTGCAGGAGGCAGTAGACTATTTGTGCCTGTGCATACCCTCGTGACGTGACGTGGTCATGGCAACTGATTGGTGTTTAACACAAGTAGTTCCTGCCTATTTAATACTAATATGTGAGTAAGGATGAGGCACCAGTGGAGAAGTCAGGTTCTCAAAAGATCAAATTGTTTGTTGTATTTTTATCTAATGCTATCTATTTCGCATCCAATATGTTCCGCTTGTATCAGCACAAATGAAAATACGTTCGTTTTTCTTATGAAACAGAAGCTTTGGTGTCAAACAGTAAAACCTGGAGGGTGGGAGTTTGTTTCATTATTATTGTTAGATTTAAAATAACTGGCAGCGTAAACCTTTGAATTTGTAAAACTGGTGGATTTCTGGAAATTCAGCTGAAGAGCTGACTTCAGTTCATATTCATGCCTACTCAGATTTTGTCATTTGAAGATTTCGTGATTGTAAAATTTCCTTCAGTGTTTGAGATAACTCGTACATATTTGCTTTCTGAACTTCTGAAAGCCACATCAGCAGAAAACTGAACGCACGCTTTCTGCATAATTGTATTTTTCAGAAGCAAAGATGTGAAATGCTGTGTTCCGTACTAAAAAATAAACTGAACTGTGATATAAAGAAGTTCTCTGATCTTGATCTCCAATATGTTGCAAAGGAAACAGAAGGTTTTGTTGCTAGAGATTTTACTATGCTGGTTGATCGTGCCATTCATGCCTGTATTTCTAACCAGAATACATTTCAACACGAAGGTATGTTCACTATAAAAATCTCTATTTCCTATTCTAACTTCTATTATCCAGAACCTTTTAGAATACACAAATGAAAAGTCAAATTTTGTTTCCTGTTTAAAATGTATTTAGCTGTTACATATTGTGAGGAATTTGTTACTCTTAGGTTATGTGTTTTTTTTTTTTTTTTCCTTTAAAGGAGAATTGAATCTGTCAACTGTGGATTTTCAGAAAGCTTTAAAAGGTTTTACTCCATTAGCTCTGAGAAATGTCAGCCTTCATAAACCTAAGGACGTTGGCTGGGACAGGATAGGTGGCTTAAAAGATGTGAAGCAAATCCTCATGGATACCATCATGTTACCTGCAAAGGTATGCAGTTGTTTTAAATCAGTTATTTGAACTTTGTACATTTTGTTGGTAGAACAGTAATGATTTTTAAGAGGCAGCATGATATTTGACAGAAAGAAGACTGGTATGATTTTTTTAAGCTGCTTCTCCATCTTCCCAGTCTTCAGCTATCTTCAGCTACCGGAGAACTCTTTCACTGTACCCTTCAAAAATCAAACACTAGTGATTATTCCATACACTGTAGAATATTTGCATATTTCATAACGTGTCTGGTTTGGTGTTGTTTTCCAGTATCCAGAATTATTTGCAAACCTGCCTATACGACAGAGATCAGGAATCTTGCTGTACGGAGCACCTGGAACAGGAAAAACACTGTTAGCAGGAGTAGTTGCTCGAGAGAGTGGAATGAATTTCATCAGTGTCAAAGTAAGAAAAAAATTGATTGATTCATTTGATTAACGGAATTAAATAGCTCAATATAATAGCTGTGAGTAGGTGCTTGTGAAGGCAAAATACCAAAGTTAAAAGCTCATTAAAAATAGAGTGTCTCTGGATATCCAAGCATCTGACTTTCTGGAGCTTTGCAGTCTTATGACTGAGGTTTTTTAAAAAATAATTTTTCATTAAGCAAAATAATAAAATTTAATTGGATATTCTTAGTTTCCTGTCCTTTTTAATTTAAAAAAAAAAAAAATCTTGAATTTTGGCTCTACAGGACAAGGAAGTTGGGCAGTACGTTTTAAATGTATTTTCAAAATGCAATGTAAATTGTTACCCTGTGATACAGTAACACATATTCTGCTACATCGGAATACAGTTGGAATGCTGGCTTCTCTTGGTTTCAGTTTAGCTCACTCCAGTATGTAAAATCAGTGCTGGTGTTTATATTACACATTAAAGCCAAAAAATATAACACAAATGTTCTTTTCTCCCTTTTAGGGACCAGAGTTGCTCAGCAAATATATTGGAGCAAGTGAGCAAGCAGTTCGAGATATTTTTAACAGGTTGGCTTTGTAAAGATTTCTGATGTTATCAGTGGATTTTATTGGTTGAAGCTCTGTGAAATGATTTTGTTCTCAGAGAGATACAGTTATCAAATCATTTGTGCGAAAGAAAAGGTGTCAATAGGTTGCCAAGATCTGAACATCATCTTCTAGGAACTTTTTAAAGAACAGTTGAGATCAGGGTGCACTTCTGAAGTTGATTTTTTTTTCCCATTTCACTCCACTTTAGAGTGCTTTGATTCACATCACAGAACTGTCTTGGAAAACACATCCTGAATTCCTTTCAGATAAGTTCAGGATACAGAGTAGCGTGCTCCAACTAGCAATGAGCTTTTGGTACATAGAATCAACCTAGACTTAGTATTGAGGTCCTCGGTGCCAGTAATTTTGTTTTTATAAATCTGCCCTAATCTGAGCCTCACTGCTTACTAATGTAAATGTATCCTTCGTGTCCTTTGTTTCTTGTTTAGTTTATGGTTAGGCAGTCTTTATATTGTGTTTGTGTAAACCAAGACCACCTCTGAAGTGGTTGAATTTTAAAGCTTTCATGTGTATTAACACAATCGAATACTTCAGAATGGGAAAGCTTAGGAGAAGATATGTCATAAAAATGAGCAGTGATTCCGTAACAAACAAATTCTTCAGAACCTCTAGCTTTTACAGGAGGCAGGTTTTTTATTCTCTAGTTATATTTAACTGAATTTTGTTTGTTTTTAAGAGCTCAGGCAGCCAAACCTTGCATTGTTTTCTTCGATGAGTTTGATTCTATTGCTCCTCGCCGAGGTCATGACAACACAGGAGTTACAGACCGAGTGGTTAATCAACTGTTGACTCAGTTGGATGGTGTGGAAGGTTTACAAGGTAAAAATTCATCTGTGTGCCCCTTCCCTCCTTGCGCAGATGTTTAGCAGGTGTTAATGATATTTTTTCATTTTTCCAAAGGGGTTTATGTGCTAGCTGCTACTAGTCGCCCGGATTTGATTGATCCTGCTTTGTTAAGACCAGGTCGACTGGATAAGTGCCTGTACTGTCCACCTCCAGATCAGGTGAAGAAACAAAAGGTTTTACGTGAGAAACAGGGAAGGCTGAGAAACTACCAGGCTTTGGTCATTCTCCTTTCTTTTTCTTTTTTTTTTTTTTTTTTATATTTCAAATCTGGCCAAATTGGATTTTACTGCAGAGCTCCGGTTGTACATAAAGATTCACTCACTTTAGTGCCCATATGTTGGTATAAAACTGAGGCAAGACAAGACTGTTTACCACAGACTTAAGAACCAAATCAAATTCTGGTGAATGTAACTGATTTAAAAAATAATAATAATAATAAAAAATACTCTGCAGCAGTAAACTATTCTGCAGAACTTAGTTACAGAGTCATGTTTATAATCTTCTGCATCTTCCTATGAATTACAAATCCAATGGATTTGCTGTTTGCTTGAGGTGATGAACCCATAAGCATTCCCAGCTCATGATTATCTGAGGTTTTCAGAGCAGTTTTGTTCTGAATTCCTGTTGATTCCACCCTTTACCCACATTTAATTTTGAGTATTCAAGTACTTTTAAGTCAGATATGTCACTATCCAGGAAGGGAATGATTTTAGTTTGTTTTGGATCAGGCCTTTAAGGCGGTACAAGGCATGTCTTTGATTCGCCATTTTATGTAACATATATGTATATTTTACTGCTGTTCGTTTTCAGATTGACTGGAAAGATTAACAAATGCCGCATCATTTCATTTTTAAATGTACACAACGATGTTCCTGCGTGCCAGGAATACATTCTGACTCCTTCCTTTTTAAATTCTGGTTTAGAATACGATCCTTCAAGTAAATGGAAGTGCTTACTACTTCCATCATACTTCTCTATGCAAAAAGAAATATGACTAGCAGAGTTCAGCTTTATATTTTGTTTATATGACATATGTAAAAATCTCAGATATGAGACGGGTATTTAGAGGAATATATTCTGTGTTCTATACGTTTGGTACAGTTTCTCTTAAGCTCTTCAGGAAAAGGTAACAGAAGTCACGTTTGATTATTATTCAACATGTCCAAGATGTACTATTATTGGGGTAGTATCTTCTTTAAAGAAGATAACTCCTCCATCGCATAGGAATTTGCTTGTGACAGGGACAAAGCTCTCTCTAGATGAGGAAGAAGGAAAGTAACAGGTTGCTTTACTGACAGTTGTTTGGTTGTTTTTTTTCTTTCTTTACAGAGTTCACGCTGTGAAATCTTAAAAGCTCTCAGTCATTCTCTGTCCTTGGCAAATGACGTGGACCTTGAGTATTTTGCTGCAAAAACAGAGCGCTTCACAGGGGCTGACCTAAAAGCTTTATTATACAACGCTCAGTTAGAGGCAATACATAATTTAAGCTCAGGTTTAACACAGGTAAATTATACAGATATAAAAGGTTGTCTCTTTATATTTCTATGCTGGTGTGTTTGAAAGGGTTAATTCTATCCACTGTGTTTTCAGCAAAACTGTTCAGTAAGAATTAAAATCCTAATGTGTACGGTATCATGTGTGAATAATGTAACAAATTAGTTTAAATACTTCTTAAAGACAAGGTTTTTTCTTTAATTTTTGCGAGAAGTGTTTAATACAAAAAAGATTTACTTTATCCAAATCTATTTATTGTTGATATGAGAAATGACTGTAGACCAGCTGGAGGGATCCCTCAGAGCTTTGGAAGAGCATCTAGCAAATTCCATTTTGAGGTGACACAATTGAAATGATGGAGGAAGCAAGGAATTGGTGGGTTTTATGGAGAACTCTGACAGATTTAATGTGGTCTGAGGTTAGGAGAGGTGTGGAAAGAGGATGGTGATATCTGAAGGGGCCTTCCAGGCTCCAGCTCATACCCATATTTCCAAGGTGCAGAATCCCACTGTAAGTTTTTATCGCTTGTGAATGACAAGCTCCTTTTCTCTTCTAGGTTCTGTTCAGCCACCTGCCCTTGTATTTTTTTAATGCCTGTCTTGTTCTAGCTGGAAAGGGGCAGGCGTGGCTTCCACTACTGGAGAGAAAAGGAAATCTGGGGTTAGTGGCACGAAAGTAAGGAGAACTCATATTCCAAGAGAAGGAAGATTGCTAGAAACAGATGCAAATCAATACTTTCATTTGGACTATACATGAAATATTTTAATGCGTCACAGACTGCTGTCATCTGTGAGTTAACACCTCTAAATGTTCTGCTCTGTTCTTTGTCACAGGATTTTGGTTCTAGTTCTGATAGTGACTTCAGTCTGTCTTCCATGGTTTTTCTAAACCACAGCAGTGGCTCAGATGACTCAGCAATAGATGGAGAAGCAGCGCCTGAGCAATCTCTTATTTCTTTAGACATGTCTGAGTTGCTTCCTGAAGATCCAAGGTCCAACATGTATCGTCTTTATTTTGGAAGTTCTTATGAATCAGAGCTAGGAAATGGAACTCCTTCAGAACTGGTAAATCACACTCAATATTTTGAATTCTCTAAAAATTATCAGTTGTGAAGCAGAAAAAAACCCACAGGGTTTTATAAATACAGTTATGCCTGCTTTGTCCTTCATACTGTCATCATCCTGTGCCTGTTGGTCCAGTGTGGGGACCAAGATGGGAGATTCCATCTGACAGAATACAATATGGACTTCTCTACAACTTTGAAGAACTTGTACATTGAAATCCCCAAATACTGCTTAGTGCTGCATTATCAGGCCAGCTGTATTCGTACTAGGTCTTACTCTCTGGTCTAATGCCTTGTTGCCTTCCAAAGTTTATTACTAAAACAGTTTTCTTTGTTTGCTTGTTTTTTAACTGAAAAAATGTTCTATCAGTAAACGGTCACCAGTCAGGTCTCAAGAATTAAGTTATAAGAATCAAAAAAAACATTTTACAATTTCTTGTAGACTCGTAATTAATGGAATAATGCAACCACAGGATTGTGTAAACAACAGAAAAAAAACGTTAGCTTCCATTGCTGTTCTTAGGAATAGGATTTTAGTTGTTGCAGCATCACATTGCACAGAAATCAGCACATTCTCTGGCTGTCTTGGAGGTAGGGATGTGCTGTTGGCTAGCCAGCACCCGTGTCACAGTGCTGACCAGGCTCACTTGGCTGCCAGGTAAATGTGACAGAACATGCTGTCTCTGAGCTCCTTATGTGGAGAGATGACTACAGAGTTTGCACGTGATCCATTCGTTTTGAGGCTCTGTTATGGAACTGTATTTACAGGTAGTTATCAAAGGTGTTAGAATCTTGTTTTCGAAACTGTCTTGTGTTGATTCCTAAAGCCAAAAATAACTTCTCTTGACAATGGAGAATTTCTGACTGCTAAGTCTCGTAAGGTGCTTTTGTATTTTATCTTGTATTATACATGACAGTGTTCCATTAATGTATCTTTAGAGACTTAAATTTTCCTCTAAGTGGAATTTCTTCAGCGAGGTTGCAAGGGCTTTCATCTTTCAAAACTTTTGAACTTCAAAGCTGCTTGTTTTTTCTGGTGCACAGAGAATTTGGAGGTGATAGAAATTTAGATTTTGTCATTCTGAAGCTAACTACACGAACTTTCTCAGATTTCAGAACCACTGATTTTCATACATAAAAAGAACAATGTATTTACTAGACACTTATTCCTTTTTTTACATAGGCCATTGCAAAAATATTTAGATTTTTTTTCCAAAGGTGAAACGCTTTCTTTTCAAACTTGTGCTTTCTTCTGTGTCTGTGCAAAAGGTTGTGTGATGTTTTTTTTGAGATAAAGTACTCTCTTTCTGGTGGGAGCAAAGTTACACTGAATCAAGTTGGTAGGAAAGTTAGCTAAATCTTAATGTTAGAGTTGCTCTTTTGGATCCATAATAAGTTAATGTATTTCTCTTTGTGATCAATTTAGAGCTCTTTGTGTTTGTCTGGACCAAACTCTATAACTCAGGATTTTACCAACATCTCTCAAAGAGACACAGCATCATCACAACCTTCGATGCTTAGAACAGTCTCCCAAGAAGATTCACTGGAAAATAACCAGGAGCAGCAAGTGGAGCACCTGAGGACAGAAATCAATGCTATCAAAGCCAATTACAGAAGCAAGAATGGAGTATGACAGTTTTTTTATAATACTTAGTGTTAGCACTTCCTTTCAACCATGTTTCGTTATATTCTCATAAATAATTTCTTCAATAATATTAACTACAATGTAACAATTACAACAAAGATAAGCGATACCTAGTTTGAGGAAAATCAGCTAGGTGTGTGTTACTAATAATAACTAGTAGTAGGGGGAAGCAGGGAATGTAATTAAAATATGTAATGAGGAGGTTCCAGAGTTACTGATACTCAAGGCAGTAAGTCTTTGTTTCTGTGGTCATTTCTCATTGTTCGTGGCTCTGTTTTCCAGGAGGATAGCACCCTTAATCAGTCCATGCTTGCCAAGAACACTTTAATTATTACCCAGTCCCATTTGATGACTGCTCTTGAGGGTATAAGACCATCCATTAGCCAAGATGACTGGAAGAAATTTACTGAACTGTAAGCATTGTATTTTTTAATTATAATTATTAATTGTGAGCTCAGGTGGAGATTTGGTCTTTCCACACTTCTTATTCATCAGAACCACAACGGTTATTTAATGTGGTGAATGGCATGGAAATTGAGTGGTTTCTGACAGCAATTTTTTCACCAATACTAAGCTACACATTACGAAGGGGAAATTATCTTACCAGTGCACTTTTATTGTTTTTATTAATGTGGGACCTAGAAATTCTAATCCCAGACCCAAAACCCTTTGTATTATGTTAAGAGCTATACCAGTACAAAGAGGATTCTGATTCTCTAAAGCGTAAAGCCTGGTGCTGCCTGCTCCCATTGAGTAGCAGTCCACCATATTTTCAAATTGCTGGGTTATGACTTTCACTAGTGACCTCCGTTAGCTACTCTATTTGGGAAGAGGTGTGATGCTTTGAGTCCTCATTATATATGTTCCCAAAGAAAAATAATTTGCAAAAGAGTAGACGTATTGAAAATGAAAACACGTCCCTTAAACTTGGAAATGACTGGAGTGAAAAAGCTGAAAAGTAGCATCAAAATACTCCGTGTTATTTTTTGGACTTGGAAATTAAGGTGTGGTCTGCCTTAGCTGATACGCTGATAAGCAGATCTTAACAGCAGGGAACAGAGAGAAGGAAAGGAGGAGAATGAGAGATGCTTTCTAGGAATCGGTACCACCCTGTCCACTTCTATTCCCCACTCCTGCCCACTCCTCCACACCCTACATTCCCCTCTAAACAGTAATAATTAAAGTATATAGAGATTGATAGATATTATTTAAAAGTAATAGTAATTTAAAAAAAAAAAAGAAAGCTTTGTGCTCTACTATGTCTGAGTCAGAGTAGTGGATGAGAACTCTTCCAGGCCTGCAGGTCTGAGGAAGCAGGCGCTCTTCATTTCAGTCAAAATATAATTGAACATTGATAGTTCTGTGCTGCGTTACTGCCTATTTTAAGGGCATATGCACACTAATATGGTGCTGTCTTTTTCTTTTTCCAGGTATGATAATTTTCAGAATCCCAAGAGGAAAGGACAAGTTGGGTCAGCATTTAGACCGGGACAGAAAATGACTCTAGCATAGAAACTTTTAATGTGCTTGTAATTACTAAACTGTAAATGAAAATGATGAATGGGAGCTTAATATTTAAGTGATTACATCAGATTATTTATATTCCTATGGGTTTATTAACGCAGAGGTTGAAGAAAAATGTCTTTCTAGTTTACATGCTGTAAAATTATTTCACATTTTACTTTGAAGAAAATTGTCTTCCTGCAAATTAATATTAAATTTTTGAGAGAACTACTGTTATGTTATATCCAGTTGTTTATCACGAAAAATTTAAATGTTGATTTTTATTAATATACAGTTGCCAAAACCTAATAGTGATCTCCCTGTCTGAGTGAACTGTACTGTCTAAAGCAAGAAATGATGCTGAGAGATTCTCCAGAGCTTTTCTCCAATGGTAGGGGAAAAGCTCTGGGAGGAGGGCTTAGAGAAGGCTGGTACTTCATATGTTAATTGATGGGCCAGCAATACTAGTAAGTAATATTTCCAGAACAATTGTAGCCAAAAAAGAAAAATATTAAGACAAAGCAGTGTAATTTTCTTGTCTTTTGCCATCATTAATTATGCAGAATAATATCAAACTGCATTTCATAACAGTCATACCGTTGTAACCCTGTCTTCTTGGAGACTTGAAAAATCTCTGATGTTTGGAAGCTTTCCTATGTTACATCAGGTTACATTCACAGCTACTTTCTTAAGGTGAGATTGTTAAAGAGCTGTCTTCCTGATCTGATAGCTAGATAAAGAGGTCATACAGCAGGGGAAAGGAAAGGGCTGGAAAGAAAAAGTACTAGAGATGTTTGCTATGAGTCCTTACCACCCTTTCACAACATTTTGCCAGTGCTGGGGGCTTTTACTCACTCACTTTTTTGCTGATCGTCCTTCCCTTCTGTTCACCTCTGGGAGGTAATTAGAGAACACTGATTTTTCTATCTGCAATTACTGTCATGTGCCTTCTCATACCTGTCTCGCTTTGGGGCACTGGGCAATATTACCCCTTCTGTGATATGCCTGGCTTTTATTGACGTTGCCAGCTGACGCTGACCTTTCCCCAGCAGTCAGCCAGCATTTCCTTGTAGTCAAGGGACTTCTGAAGAGACGAGTGATAAATATAGATGCGAGCACTTATCTTGTTTCTAACGTGCAAGGGACACTTTTGCTTTGCAAATAGGAATTCCATTCCCTCTACTGTCCCAGAATGCTTCTTAAAAAGCACTTAGGCACCTTGGACTCCAAAAGCGATTCATATTGGGAAATTTCCTCTTACAAGTATGTAGCTGCTGAATTCTTCAAGTGCTGCTTTGGAAGATGTACCTGTTTTGAAGTGATCCAGAATTCCAGACTGAGTCTGCCGGCAACGTGTGACACAAAGCCCAAGACAGAGAGCTTCAGCGTGCGCTGACAGGTGGTGCTTGTGAAAGCAGAATGTCGAGAGCAGCTTACTGGAAAAGGATGATCTCAGTGAGTTGATTCTGCTACAGGCTGCTTTAGTCAGTGCAATTAACTCTACAGAAAGGCTCAGGTGTCTGAATATGGAGAGAATTTTGTAATTCCTAGTGATCAAAACTGCCAGGCTTCCTTTTCTGCAAGTCAGGGCATTAAATATCATCCAGTGTGTCAGGGGTTTTTATTGTTACGCTCTTCTGCCTTAAATAGTAATTGGTTTCTGTTGGGAGTACAATTTCTGCTGGACAGTAAAAAAAATAAAAATAAAAAAATTCACAAGGTATTTACTGTATAACTTTCAGCCCTTAAGGAATCAAACTTCTTTTTCTATCTCCAAGTTGGAGAAAAAAAAAGTAAGGACTTCCTGGACCATTTGAAATGGAATTAAAAGGTGTGAGCTGAGGCTTAGATTTCGTTAATGTTTCGTAATAGACATCACCAGCTAGAACTCTGCTCAACAGTTTTTTTAAGCATGGCAGTTAACAGCCTGCACAATGCAGATTGTAGACGTGTGGTTTAGGCTTAAAACAGATTCTGGATTTCAGTTTGGCCAGACAAGCTTTGGTGTGGAACAATCTGCACTTGATGTCATATGGGGAGTTTCTCCCTCCTCCTCTTCTGACGTCAAGGATGCAAAGCAAGTTCTTCCAGCCCAAATGCAAACCTTTTAAAATATAATTGCAAAACAAAGTTTTCACTACACAAATTTATTCTTTCACAAGTTGTCTTACTCAACAGCTGTGTGATTATGAGTGTGTATACATATATGAAGCCGTACATAGTTCATCTTTATCATAGTCAATCTAAGCTATTTTATGTTGCCGAATTTATTTCATAACTCCTGGTTACTGTAAACATTGGGGCAAAAGAAATCAATGCTGTCTGATTACATATGGATCTGACTGTCATTTAATACCTTCCATGCTCCAGTGGTGGTTATGCAGCAGCGTGGGAGCCTGTCCAGAAAGTCAAGATAGTGATCGTAAGAACATAAATAATGCAGGAACTTGACAGAGCAGAATAAGAAGGAAACGTCCTCCAGGGATTACACTGGTATTTTCAGCATTAGCCCTGCACAGCGGAGCCCTGACTCAGCTTTGTCTGTGCCATTTGGCACATGGGCATTCACTCTCTGACAGGTCACTCGGAGCAGCCCGGGGCTTTTGTGGGGCTCTGGGTCAGAGCCTTCCAGTAACATCATGCAGCAGTGGTGGTATCAGCTGCAGCTGATAGATAACACGCATGGATTTTGTCTCTTTTAGCAGTGGTGTCCCACACCAGTATCCCAAACTCTTCGGTGTTAGTAGCTAGAATTAGCTGAAATGACTCCGTGACAAATGGGATCTCAGGGAAAAGGTCATTGTGGAGCTCCTGTGTGCAGTGAAGTGTAAAAACAGCCCCTAGGGTTTTCCAGCAGTGACGTGGGCAAGGATGCAGTATGGCAGGTGTGTGCTGGGGGGAGACCCAGCTGAGAAGAGGATGCTGATGCCAGGGTTTGGCACATGAAAAATCATTCAGGCTGTGCAGCTGCTGGGTGAGCTCCTTTGCTTTCATAGAGCAACAGCTCTGTAGAATAAAGAGCAAAATATTTGAAACCACCCACAAAATGCTGTCAGCGACGCATTATACAATTCCAGCATAAGCACAGCAGGAACAGAACCATCCTTAGGGCCAGGGTTGGGGCTCGGTGGCATTTTCTGTAGGAAGGTATTTGAGTCTTCTAGAGGAACCAGTTAAAATTCAGCGCAAATCTCCACGTCCCTAGTGATTGCCAAGTTTCAGGAAACTCGGTACGTTATTTCTTGATACGTACATACTATCCTGACAACACGCCAGCATTGTATTAAAGCGCTGTTAACCAAAATCCCGACTAGAACAGCGTGACCTTGGTCAGATAGCAGAAAGCAGCACCGGGGCGGGGCCATTGGCCGCGGAGCCCCAGCCCGAGGATGAGCGGCGGCGGCTCCCCGGCGGCTCCCGGCCCGGCGCTGTCTGCCCGCGGCGCCCGCATCGCCGGCGGCGTGCCGGGGCTGCTGGACGGGGGCTTCGCCCTCTACGTCGCCGACCCCTTCGACCGGGAGCGCAACCCCGAGGTGCGGGCGGCGGCCCCGGGGGCTGCGGGGAGCCGGCGCAATGCCGCTGTGGCTCAGCGGCTCGGTGTCGTCTCTTCCAGGGCATCGTGAACCTGGGGACCAGCGAGAACAGGCTGTGCTTTGATTTGATAGAGGAGAGAGTAAGTGTGGCGGCCTGCCGGCTGCTTTGCTGTTTTCTGACAATCGCAACGCGTCCGGGTTAACGGTTTAACACGGAGAAAGTCTCCTGTAGGGCCGCTGATAGTGCTAACCACTTTTGCAAGGATGCGTGTCCCATATACTGTGTGGATGTCCTGTTTGCTAAGTAACATAACAAAAAATTCGCCTCAGGTTGAAAACCCCAATTTGGTTTTGCTTAAGCTTCGTTCACAGTGAACTGAAGGCGCTCTCTTTTCGCTGACAGAACTCTGTTCCTGCAAGGGCCGTGTGTTCGGTGCCCTAATGAGGGGCCCCCACATCTGCTGGCAGAGCCACAGCTCAGACCGCAAAGTGCTCCGTGTGCGGAATGCAGACTTGGAGCAGAATTAATGCTACAGCCTAGAACTTAAACCGCTGTGCCCGGCAGTAAGGGCTGGGCTCTGAGAGCAGCTGTGTGAAATTCGCACCTTCTTTAAAAGAGGTATTTTCCCCACTCTGTTAATTCTGATTTATCTGCTTGAAAGCAAGACGTTCTGGATCAGGTGCTGGCAAACTGGGACCTCATGGCCAGACCTTCTGTGGGGAGCACATTACCTCCTGTGTTCCTTGCGTGCAGGGATGATTTGTACCAGTGCGGCTGCTGGCGCCTTTGTGGTGCTGGTGCGGGAGGACCGTGCACAAAGCCAGCGTCCAGCTCGGCTGAGGTGTCGGCAGGGCTGGCAACCAGAGAGGAGATTGCTATTGGAATAAACCAACATCGGTGCCGCAGTGAATATCAGGCAGTTTGCGGAGGGACACCTGTGCTGAGGGCAAAAAAGCCACTGCTGATAATGCAGCTGCTTTCCTTCAGTAGCACATAGCATGTTATTTCTGCTGGTTGAGAAGCTCATCAAGGTTGGCGTTAACATCTGACGCCATCAATTTGGAAGGAATTGTTTGGGCTTTGATACATCTCAGCAGTGGTTTTGTGAGCAGCTGACCTGCTTCTCCTCCATGTGGGACCGACTGTATGATAGAGCAAAGCAGTAAGAAATTCCTTCATCCTTTTCTTCGTTTTGATGTTTTAATGCTGTTTCTAGTATCTTAAAAAAGAGAAGTGCAAATCATATAACTTTAACTCATTATTTTTTATATTCTCCATTGCCATATTATTATTGAACAATTAAAACCAAAAAAGCATGGTACAGCACAGCGGAAGCTCCCAAGAACTCCGTGTTCTACAGTGTCTCTCTCTCGTCTCACTAGCTCGCACGACCTGACATGAACTGTCTGGAGCCCGATCTCTTCCAGTACCCTGACACGCAGGGTGCGAGGAGGTGAGAAGTTCATCTTCCCCTCTCTGTCCCCGCTTGCACTCCGCACTCATGAGGCACGATGTGTGGCTTCATTCTCCTGGTGAGCCCGAAGGATGGGTGTGTTAATGGCAGCTGCTCGTGGGCATGCTTTTGCTTGCCTGGCTTTTTGTTCCGTTGTTTTTTTTTTTCCCCTCCTTACTGTGCTAAAAACACCCAAAGGGCGAGGATCTGGTGTCTGGCTGGGAGCATGAGTGTGTATGGATGTTTCTTCAGAGCTGGGGGTGCGTTGCCCCTGGGGGGGCTCGTCCCAGACTTAGGGAGGGGTGAACAGGAGCCCTGTGGGCTGCTGGGGCTGAGTCCTGCTCCCGGGGATTGGCGGAGCGGCCTTCCCAGGCCTGGGAGCCGGTCCGGAGCCAAAGAGCTGTCATTCACCTGGTCCCACTGCTGCTGGTACCCACATCCTGGTGCTCTCTCCAAAAACATTCCACTTAGGCTCAAATGAATTTCTTTATTTTCTTGTTTTCCCACTGTGCAGAAATAACAGCTGAGTCACAGCCACTGCTGCTCAAGGCAGCAGATGTCTTCTGTGTGCTTTGTGTCTCACAAAATGTAGCACTCTGGGTATCTGAGGAAATTACATTGTTTAAGCTGTAGGAAGTAAAAAATCTTCAAGGCTTTCCTAACAGAATGGTGTGTTTGTTCCTTTTTTTTTTTTTTTTGTAAACTTCATTTTTCTATGTGTCTTTTGTGCTTTTTCTTCTGAGAAATATGCAGTTACATAGTTGACTCTAATTCTGTATTTTAGCTTCAGAGAAGAAATCGCAAGATTTCTGACTGACTATGCCAGAGCTGCAGAAGAACTTAGTCCAGAACATGTAAGAAAACTGCTTTATCTCTGCAGTTTTTTTTTTCTTAAACTGATAAAAGATAAGTAAATCTGAACACAAATGTCAGCAGGATACTACAGGAGAGATCTATGTCAGCCCAGAGCAGAGGAGCTGAGGGGAGGCCTCATGGCGGCTGCAGCTCCTCACAGGGAGCAGAGCGGCAGCGCTGAGCTCTGCTCTCTGTGACAGTGACAGGGCCCGAGGGAACGGCATGGAGCTGTGTCAGGGGAGGGGAAGGTGGGGGTCAGGGAAAGGGTCTGCGCCAGAGGGTAGTGGGCATGGAACAGGCTGCACAGGGCAGTGGGCATGGCCCCAGGCTGCTGGAGTTGAAGGAGCATTGGGACAGTGCTCTCAGGTATGCGGTCTGATTTTTTGGGCGGTGCAGTGTGGAGCCAGGAGCTGGATTCGATGATCCTTGTGTGTCCCTTCCAACTTGGGATGTTCTGTGTTTCTATATGCAGTGATCTACAGAAGTCTCAGTAGTGTTAATTTTCCATTTGAAAAAGGGGTCAACGGGTAACATGCACTTTGTATGATAGGTGTAGTAGTGTGTCTTCTTCATTCTTGTGTTTTGAATTTAAACCATAGAGGTGCTGATATTTCTGGTAAGGAACATTTGTTCTGCTTTTTTCAGATCACTGTCATGAATGGCTGCTGTGCTGTTTTTGCCACTCTGTCAACTGTGCTATGTGACCCTGGTGGTGAGTAAAAACCTGAATGCTTTTTGCTTGAAAGCATTTGTCAGTGCTATGGGGAGAATGGTTTCAAACTAAAAGGGGGGGAGAGTTAGACTGGATATATAAGGAGAAAGTTTTTTACAGTGAGGGTGGTGAGGCACTGGCACAGGTTGCCCAGAGAGGTGGTGGATGCCCCTGGAGACATTCAAGGTCAGACTGGGCAGGGCTCTGAGCACCTGATCTAGTGTAGGTGTCCCTGTTCATTTCAGGGGAGTTAGAGCAGATGACCTTTAAGGGTCCCTTCCAACTCAAACAATTCTATAATTCTGTGATTCTATTTACAAGTTAAAATTGAACGTGATAGTATTGTGTCTAAATGACAGCTTGCTTTCTTTATAACTGCCTGAATGAAGCATAGAGGATGGACATAGCATCTCTTTGTTCCTGGCAAAGTATCTTTGAACTAATGCCTCCAATTATTTCTAGAAGGTTGGAAAATATTTGAGGTATCAGCAGGTCAGCTGCTTTCTGGAACACAGTCTATAGGTTTTTTGAGAAGAGCAGTATCGGAAGAGAAAGGATATCAAGAAAATGCAAAGTGTATTTTGAAGAGTGGTGAGAAGAAGAGGTGGGAACCACAGAGCACACAAGGAAGTGGACTGGGGTGAAATCAGGGACCCAGAGAAGAGTTGGCTAACTGGGCAAGGAAAGCATGCGGAAGGAATTTGGGAAAAGGGAATGGATCTGCAGCAAGAGAGGGATCCTAGCCAAGGGAATTCCCAGAGTAGGTGTGGGCAACATCCATGAGCACCCATCAAAGTGGGAAGGTGAGCAGGATGACTTCAGCACATGGTGGTAAAGAAGCTGTGAAACCAGTGAGTTTTGTTTAAAATGGTAAAGAAAATGTTTACTACTCATACCCGTGTCCTGCTTTAATATGTTCAGGTTTTGTTGCATTTACAAAGCTTTAACAGAAACTCTTTTGCCTGAAGACTGACAAGCTCCTTTCTCCCCTTCTGTCGTCTCTGAAAATCTGTCACATGGGTTTTCTTCTGTGGTATTTGCAGGGAAACACCAACCTGGGGCTTCTCACAGAAATGAAAAAGCAGGAGGGAGGGAAAGAAGTTCCACAGTGCTGCAGGATTCCTTGCTGCAATATAGTGCTTTGGCAGCCAGGAAGAAGTAGTTAAGGTTTGCAGTAGTTCCTGATGAAAAATTAAGAGAGCATTAACAAAATGTTGTGAGCAAGACAGTTATTTCTCATTATTTTGTTAGAATAAGCAACACAGTGAGTTGACTATGTCCATTCCCTTCTACTTATACGACTCATATGACTTGATACACATCTATTGAAAATGCTAAGGAAGAAAATTGGAAAAGAATTCAGGTTGGCTGACAAGCGCTAAATTTTCAGCTTGATTTGAGTATTGGTTGAGGCCACAGTGGACACTTCAAGAGTAAATCATATGTCAGATTCCTAGACTGTCAGTTTAGTTCACTGGTGTCTTAACAAAGCAATTCCTCATGAGAAACTTTAATTTCATTTTTTGATACTTTCAGATGGATATCTTATTCCAGCTCCTCACTATGGTGGCATAAATTCAAAAATGTGGCTATATGGTGGACTGCAGCCTGTGCACGTGCCCTTGTCCAGTGAGGTAAAGACTGAGCTGTTTGTATGCTTTAGCAGAATACTTCCCTCCTTGAAGCAGTGTCATCAGAAACTTTAGTTTGTTTAGCTTATTTAAGAGCCAGTATCGAGTATGTTTTTCACTGGGTGGGAGTGTTTCCTCCTCCTTTGTTCACGCTGATTGTTTTCCTCCTGTAGGTGACTAACGAAGAAAGTCGCCCTTTCCAGTTAACAGTTGAAAAATTAGAAGCTGCACTACAGAGAGCTAAAAAGCAGGTAGCAGTAACTGTGACTTCTGATTTTCAGATTTTCCTTATTTTTTTAAGTCGTGTGTGTTCTCAGTATCAAACCATTTTCATATCTTCATCCGTGCAGATATTCTGGAGCAGGGTGGGACCTGCTCTAGCAGCAGGCATTGCATTTATTTCTGTAATCTAGGCATTATAGCAAAATACAGAGAAACTTCTGGCTCTGTTTTATGCACAGATCTTAATTTGTCTTTCGAGACCAAGTCTCTTGCTTGGTAGGTTCCAATGGAACTCAAAGTGTAGTAAAGAAGCTGTTGTTCCAGCCCTAAAAAGAGAGACTATGTTACTGTAATGACCCATGCAGTTAATTGAAGAAACTTGTTGAATGTGCTTCAGAGGAGGGCTCTTCTGGTGCAAGGAGGACAGAATATGCTGTACCACAACATCACTGGGAGCTTGGTGGGGTCAGGGGGTTTGGCACAGGACTTTTCTTCCACTAGGAAGGCTCCTTGGAAAATATATAATTTTTCCAGAGTTTAGGAGATAACATTAGATCAAAATTCTTAGCATTTTTAGTCATTTTATTCTGATCAGGATTGTGTAAACGGGGATATTTTTTGACATATTGTTAAATACAATTTTTTCTTCTTCTTTTTCTTTGGAACTGTTTTTCTTTACAGAAATGCTTGGTTTTTTGAGTGCCCACAAAACAGTGCTCACCAGTGTTTCAGGATCAAATGTTTCCTATTCTTAGTGTCTTGGTATTTATAGTCCACAAACTTCTTGGAAAACTATAAATGCACTCAGCCTTTGTGCTCTTCGTTGATAGGGTCCAGCAGAGTAAGCATGGGATGAGTAGTAACACATTTTATCAAAGATGTGGTGGTGAGGGTAGTGGTGTTTCAGGAGAGTGAGACGGATTTGTTACGTCCTTTTCAGGGATGGAAAATGAGGTTTAACAACAGATAATACAGGTAGGTACAAGTAGGGTCACTTACAAAAGTCAATTGTAAGTAAGCTCACGTATTAAAAAAGTGGATATTTTGCATACACATGAATGTATGCATAGCTTTTTTATAATGTAAGACATGTCAAAGCTCTCCTAATTACCCAGCTGCTTCATCAGCACAGTTCCCATGTTTAGACACCATCTGTACGTCTGAGTCATCAGCCTGTGCCTCTGCCAGTCTGTGTGGGACAGAGTGTGCAGCTGCCCACCATTCCTCCTCATAGGGCAGGGTGTGAGCACCGTGCTCGTGTGGCATGGGCTGCCCGGATGAGGTGTGGGGTCACAGGGCACAGGTGTGTCATCCTAGAGCAGAAAGTGGTCTCGTAAATAGCATCACAAACATCTGTTTGGATACATGCAAAGCAATAAGCAGCTGGAAGAGCTAGACTAGAAGAGCAGCTGTGAGTCTGCCATCCCTCAGCAGCTGCTCCCGTGAATATGAATGCCTCAGCATCTTCTGCTTAATATGTGTCACAAGTCAGATACGCCAAGCACGCTCTCCATGCAAAGGGTGCTGGTGGGAAAGTGCTTTGGGCTTAGTAATTGCATCTTGTTTCCCATGAATTTTTTTTACTGTTTGGACTCAAAGGCAATAGGCTGGAAGCACTTTCTTGTTCAGCTCTTGCTCACAATAACCATTAAGGTTTATACAAATTGCATATGAAGGAGAAAGCACATGTCAGTCCTTCCACCTAATTTAGTTTCCTGGAGTTCCTCTGGAGATGCTTAATGCAATTCATCTCCTTCAGAGGAGGTTAGGATGGACTGAGAACATGCAACGTGTCCATTTTTCTAGAACTTAAATGTGCTGAAACAAAAAGTACTGATTTAAGTTTATTCCAGACATGAAGTAATAATGTAATTCTTCATGTTAGTGCATTTGAAGTCTTCGAAGACTTCATGAAATCTTGGAAGTTTCTGCTGCAGCCATTAACTATTTGAATGCTTACAATCAAATTATATTTGCTGTATGCAGCTTATGTTAGTATACATCAGTCATTTTTAGCAAATCAGAAATAGATTTTCTGAAAAATTCCTGTAGTGTTAAGGCAATTCTTTATGTTTGTACTTGTAATCTAATTTCCGATCAAGTGGCACTCTTCTTATTGCACAGTAGAACGTTTACAATCTCTCATAATTGAATACAAATTTTAGCTTCTGTGAAGAGAGAATTTCCATGAAATAAATTCTGCACTGTTGATAAATATAACTAAAAAAATAATGGTTTGCCCAAGACTGGCTGCTCTGCACACAGTACACACGTAATTCAATTCTCAGTCTTCGGCTCCTGCAGGCTCGATTATTGGTTCAAAGAACAGGGCAACACTGAAACATTAATTACTTGGCAGGATTTTGGATGCCCAAGTCCGATTCTGTTCAGCTTTCTTAATATTTATCCACAGTAACTTTGCTCAGCCTTGGTGAATTTGTTTGGAAATGTATCTGTAGGACCATTGTTAATCCCTGCAACATCATGATCTTGCCTGTTGGGATCAGTGGGTGTTTTGAATGAGCATTAACCCGATTTTCATTCAGTAACAAACCTTTTGGTGTGATCTTGGCGTTTCATTGGATACATAATGAAACAAAATCTGCAGTTTAGTTTTGCATGCTAATGATAACAGGTGTAATTCAGTGATTTCCAAAAGCCTACTTTCCATGGAAGGGAATGATCCACTCTTGCTGCATCCTCCAACTTCAGTTTGGTGTCACTGCTGTCTCCCACTGCTGGTTTCTCTTTTTTCAGGACATCAGAGTGAGAGTATTAGTCCTCATCAACCCTAACAACCCCCTAGGGGACATTTACCCAGAGCAGTTACTGAAGGAATGCCTTGAGTTTGCACACAGGTTTGAGCACTGGCGCTATTTGATTGGTATTCAGTTTTCCATTATGCGATATAGCGATGAATTAAAATCACCTTTATTGATCTCCTGTCCTTTGTGCATGTTCTGAGGAGCTGGCATGCAGGGATTTGAGCATGGCTTTTGTGTAACTACCCTTCGTGCTTGTCTTTTCTGGAAGCACGAGAATGAATTGCTTTCTCTGGGATCCAACAATTTGTTTTGAAATGAAAGACTGTTGGGATTATTTAAAAAAAAATCTGACTTCCATGTGTGAAATCAAAATGGTGAATATAATAGCAAGTAGGCATGCTTATGGGTGCTTTGCCTTGTCAGTAGTTAAGATTATATATAAATATACATATGCAAATAAATTAATTTTAAGTATGATAAAATGCCTGTATTTTTTTGTACATAGACATGAATTGCATGTAATAATGGATGAAATCTACATGCTGTCTGTTTATGATGATATCACCTTCACCAGTGTTCTTAGCTTAGATAGGTAAGTGTGATTTCTTAGCATGGGTTAAGATACTCAAGATATTTAATCCAAAATGGAAACTGTGCCTTTTTTAAAAAAATCTTCTGTTGAGCTAGTATAACTAGTACATTTCCAACTAACTCATAGCCAAGTTTTTGCATCTATGAGACTTGTTAATACAAGAGAGCCTCCTAGACTGACCTGAACAGATCTCTTGGTTATAGCTAATGTGCATGGCATAGTAATAGTAATCAAAAATTGACAGAGCCCTTCATTTTGCCATTTTGCATTTTTATTGTTGTTTCCTGATCTGAGCACAAGGTTCTCATTTTAATGATCATGAATTTCCTAAAGCCGTGCAAGTTACCTGCTACAATGAGTCTCCTTCCTGACTAGTATGCTATTGGGCTCTTCATTTCTCTGGCAGGTGATGGAAAGAGTAAATTCTTTAAGAATGCTTAAACCTATTGGTATCTGACCAATAGACCTTCTTTCTCCAAAAGTATGTGGTTGTGTTAACTGCATAAATCTCTTGCTGATAGGAAATTTCCAAGTCCATCCAAGTACAACCAAGCAGTGAGCTACTGGGTATTGCCTCAACCACACGAGCTCACAAACTATAAATAAAGCCTGAAAAAATGCTGTTGGTACTGTGAAAGTTCACCCAGCTTCATTAGGCTGAAGGTGGAAATTTCCAGGCTTAGTCCTGTTTACACAAAGTTACGCAAAGGAGAAAATAACATCATCTTCAGTAGTCTACTAAGGACTATTCTGTTTGATTGTATCACACCGTGTAAATACTTGACCTGAAATGTCCACCTCTCCCTTCCCCAGCCTGAAATGCAGCAGAGTGGAGCAAAGAGTTGTTCTCTATCAAGTACAAGAGCCATTTTGCATCACTTACAGAAATACTGCATTTGTGCTAATGTAGGTGCAACTGCTGACTATGCAGTGGGAATCTGGGAAATTAACTGGTCTATTATATCCTACTGGAAATCCTTTTCTGTTATTTTCTAAGTCTGTGCCTCAGCATTTAAGAGATCAGTGTCCTAGGATACTACATGTATTTTGTTACAAGTTGTCTAAAAAAATCCTTGCCACTTGAAAAGGTTATATGCTGATTTCACTGAAAATGAATTATAATTTTACATATTTAATCATTTTTGTAAGCCTGCACAACTTGTTCTTCTATTGCAACAATTCTTCGCTTCCTCTTTTCTCATTCAGTTTACCAGATCCAGCACGAACACATTTTATGTGGGGTTTTAGCAAGGTAAGTCAAAATATTATCTTTGTGTTTTAAGATATTTTACCACAAAACTTAGCTGAACTATTCTGACATAATTTGCATTATAGATAGGAGTTTAATTTGGGATCTGCTTAACAGAAACCATTAATGCATATTTATACAGGCATTGTTGCTACATTTGCTGGGGGAAAATATTGTGGAAGATTAAGCATATAAGCACACTTCAGATCTGCAGCATTTTGCCTTTTCTTCTCTTGGAGAGAACAGTAAACTGATGGCTGCTTGGAATGGGAGTATAATGGGTTATAATGGGGACTGCTAAGGTTATGAGCCAAGCCTGTTTTCAGTTCCAGGACTCCAAAACAACCTTGGCAAAGCCATTGGTCTGTCTTTCATTATTCTTGCCTATAACTAAAGGTACACAAAATATTACTAGTTTATCTGAGAAACACAAAAAAGCTTCAAAACTGAGTTAAAAGTTCTACACTGCTCTTAATAAGCGGGTTGTGTTATTTTGTGCTGCTTTGCCAACATGTTCCCTTCACCTTCTCCTTCCCCATCATTCCACTTCCTCCTCCTCTCCTGTCACACAGTTGTTTAGAAGTTACTGGTTGTTTCCTGCCATTCTGGGGACTCCGTTTGGCCAAGTGTACTCCAGAAGATAAGTTAGATGTTTCCAGTTTATGTAATGAGCAAAAATTTCTGCAGCCAGTTGTTTGTTCTGCAGTCCTTTCAGACTTGGATAAATGACACCTCCAATTTGGCGTGGAGAATGTTTTCAAAGATTTAATGATGAAGGTGAACATTTGATGTTCTGCACATAATCTTGTATCTCCTGTTAGGGAGATTAATTTGATACTTTATTGAGTGGGCATTAGACTGTCTGTTTTTGTTTGTTTGGGGATGGAGCAGTCCCTGCATTGTACATAAAATGACCCTAGAAATGGCACAGTAGGTCAGTATTTTTAATTTTGATATTACTTGATACTTTTTATCCTAAATTTCTTGGTCTTGGTCTTTCATTCCCTGCGTGGCTAATTACTTCCTTGCTGTTAATGTAAATTCTGCTCAATGAGGAGCTAAAGGCTTGATTCATTAATATTAAGAATTTTTTAATCAGTAATGATGCAAAAGATATGCTGATAACTACACTGATAGATGTTGCTTTCCATCAAGTTGGTGACTTGCGATAATAGAATTCAGGATTTCATGTCTTGAGCACTGAACCATGTGGCTCCCTGCGTAAGGACTCAGTGAAAGTTTAACGTGTATCTGCTATTGCATACTTACATAGCTGTCGGAAATGCTTCTGACCAGTAGCTGCTGCAGAACATGGACTTCAGTAGATACTGTTGGCAATTCTGAATTTATTTTTTGTAGTTATTCATCTGTTCTCAATATTATTTTATTCTTTGTCATATAGTCACAGAATCACCAAGGCTGGAAAAGACCTCCAAGATCATCCAGTCCAACCATCCACCTCTCACCAATATTTTCCACTCAACCATGTCCCTCAGTACAACGTCTGAACATTTCTTGAACACTTCCAGGGACAGTGACTCCACCACCTCCCTGGGCAGCCCGTTCTGGTGTCTGACTCTACTATCACATGTTTTACTGTGTTATCAAATATTATTTTTGTAGGGTAGGAAAATGTATTTGATCAAACTGCTGATGTGGTAACATACATACCTTTTTGAGATTTATTTTCCTTTACATCAGAATGATTCTAAACTTGGTGGCTTGATAAAGCACAAGCATAAAGTAAAAACTGCTCCTCTCCATCTTCTTTTTGTCCTCCAAGGATTTCGGTATGAGTGGAATCAGAGTTGGGGTGCTGTACACCAGAAATGATGACATTCAGAAAGCTGTGAATCAACTAGCTGTCTTCCACAGCTGTCCTGGACCTGTTCAGCATGTTCTCTGTCAATTCCTTAAGGACAGAGGTCAGCCTCACGAGAAATGTTCTATCGAGTTGTTTTGTTTTTTCCATCACAGGTGGAAATAAAATAGAATTTTATTTGTCTTGGTTTGATAGATTGGTTGGATAATGTGTTTTTTCCCACCAACAAGAAGAGACTTAAGGAAGCACAGAATCTTCTTGTGGGTGGACTTGCAGACATTGGAATACCTGTGCTCAGAAATTCAGGAGGACTTTATGTGTGGGCAGACTTCAGAAAAGTACGTAAGAGCGTTGAAAGAGCAGGAATGTAGAAGTTGAAAATGCAAAAATCACTCGTGCATGTTGCTACGCATGTTAATATCAGGTTGTAGAAAACCCTTTGAATTTGTATATTTGATCAATCTTTAATAATAATTTATTTTCTTTTTTAGTTCTTAAAATCACAGACATTTGAAGCTGAACTTGAACTATGGCAGAAGCTCCTTGATAAGAAACTCCTGATTAGTCCTGGAAAAGCTTTTTATTGTTATGAGCCAGGATGGTTTAGATTGGTTTTCTCCGATTCCGTAGAAAAGATTTACTTATGTAAGTTGATTTTACTTTTAATACATGGTGTAGTAGTATGCAAGCTTTGGGAAACATAATATTATAAATAATGTGTTCAAATCTAACTATCCCCTCTCAGCTTGTGGGGCATTATTAGCGCATTTATGAACTAAGAAATACCAGATTGGCCCAGAGCATATATTACAGAGCACTACTCTTGGATTATGTCAAACCTTTCAAGTTTGCAGAATTTCATCTTAAGAATTATCTTTTCTCTATCAGAAGTTGCTTATTCTTCTTGAAAATTACCCATTATATCATGCAGGTATTCCACAGCACTCTTAATTTGTATGTGGTTCATATGTGGGATATGAAAAATTTACCTATCCCTTATGCACCAAAATATGTATTCTTGAACAAACGCTATATATTAATTAGCAAAGGGGATTTTTGTGAAGTAAAGGGAGCGTATAGGGTAAAAAAAATTATGTTGGGAGGGAATTCTTGGGTCAACTACTTCAGCTTCCTGCTGAGAGCAGGGCCAGGTGCTAAGTCAGAGCTCAGGGCCTTCTTCAGTCAAGTTTTGGGACTGTCCAAAAGCAGAGATGTGTCCAATCAGTTTTTCCCTTCTGTTTTCACCATTTCTACTGGAGAAGAAAAGCTTGAACTGAGCTATATTGTTTCCATTTTATAGGTATTGAGAGACTTAAGGAAATGTTGCATGCTGATGATGCCAAACCAGTTGTAAGCAATGCATCTTCCACTGCAAACTCTTCATGCAGCCCAGAAAAAGATTCTTCTGGCACAGCTTCAAATACACCACAAGATGATGCTTCCCAGCTAAAAAATATACTTGTTTTTTAAAACCATCTGTGCATTTAATGTCTGATGAAATTTAGCATGCTTATGTTTACTAAAGGATTACATGACTTAAGTATTTTTGGCTGTAACGTTGCAGAACAGTCTCACTTTGCTGTCACTTGGCATTTCTAATCTTGCAAGTGGACCTGCTGAATGGAATTGGAGGAGATTGGACCTCTTGGATATTCTGAAATTTGCCCCTGTTAAGCACTGCCTCCAGCTTCATTCAATTTGAAGTGTATTAAGCATCAGTGAAAATCAAGATGTCTTACATACATACTTGGGTTGTGGATCCATTGATGTGGGACTATAAAATTTTGAACACGCCGGTAAAATTATGCAGATTACTATATGTAATGGAGTGTATATTTTAATCAGAAGACTGCAAGTACTGAATCAGGTGATATTTAAGTTTTGCTAAATTTTTGTAGCTGGCAAAATGTATATTCACAGGATTGTATGCATCTGACAATATTATGTATATCTTTCTGTATGTGCTTTGCTGGTGAGGACTTTCTGAGAAAGCATTTCAGAGTTTGAGCTTCCAGGCTCCCTGACAAATTATTTCTGTGTGCCTGTATTCACTGCACACTATCAGCATTTGGGATCATATTTTCATACATTAAAAACAATATAGCCTCAGAAATCTATAATGTACGGTGATGTGACAGAGTTGGGAGGGAACTTCGTTGATTTTTATTTTGTTGTTGTTCTGTTTTTTGTTTGTTAAAGTATTTGCCATCTTAGTTCACAACTTGCTGCATTACTTAGGTTTGGTGAGTGAAAACTAGTGTTGCAAAATTAACAAACTGCTTCAGGGGAGTAAAAGGCCAAGAGGTTATGAAGCTACTGTAGCAAAGATACCAAATGAGTTCTCTGTATCCATACCAACAGAAGTTGTCGTTACTGTCAGTGAAGACACTGCTTTTTGCAAAAAAGATTCGTGTCCTCCCCATGAAGGTAAGCGTGACTGCAAGGATGAGAGAGAATCAACGAATATAAAGAAGTTCTGTTGTCAGTGATCACTTGACTCTGTGCTGGGGATCATACAATAAGAAGGATCACTGGTGTAATCACAACAGTTTTGCTGCTTGGCACATCACATCCGTCTTTCATAGAAGTGTTCCTCTAGGAAGGCTGTTCTACTGTGTATATCCACAATATCAGCAACCGCAATAAATGTCATCTTTGTTCCATGTAGAACATGCCTTGTAAAGATGGAGGCCAAACCTCAAAGCACAGTGAGGAGAAGATACCTGCGATGCTGGGCTCCAGGCTGTGTCCAAATGAGGCTGCCAGGGCATGCTCCTGACTCAAATCCAACTTGCCCTCAGCCAAGCTTAATTTTGTTAACTGTGACTGCAGTTTTTCTTCATTCCTTAAATAAATGCAGGTGAGATTCAAATAAACACTTGAGGATGCAAACTTGATTGGTGATGCAGTTAAAAGTTTTCTTTTGCACTCGATTTTAATTCTTCAGACTAAAGCCTGTCAGCCACATGGCTGTATTCCTATCACCTTTTAAGGGAATTTTGTTCAGCCCCATGGCATAAGTAACTTGCTGTTAAACATTGTTTACATATGGGCATGCATTTCTCGTAAAGCTGAATGCAGATTTAAAACCTGTTATATGGGTTTTTCATCTTGGTCTCCTCTTGTTAAAGTAAATATGTCCTTATTTAACAAGGTCAAGAGCAAGGTGTTGCACTGGGGCTGGGGCAATCCCAGATACAAGTACAGGCTGGGAAAAGAATTCACTGAGAACAGCCCTGCCAAGAAGGATGTGGGCGTCCTGGTGGATGAAAAATTGGACATGAGCCAGCAGTGTGTGCTTGCAGCCCTGAAGGCCGACTGTATCCTGGGCTGCATCAAAAGAGGGGTGGTCAGCAGGGAGAGGGAGGGGGATTGCCCTCATCTGTTCTGCCCTTGTACTTATCTGGAGTACTGTGCCCAGGCATGGGGCCCCAGTACAGGAAGGATGTGGAGCTGTTAGAGTGGATCCAGAGGAGGGACCCCTCTTATGAAGAAGGGTTGGGCTTGTTTCAGTCTGGAGCTGAGAACACTTGGGGAGACCTTATTGTGGCCTTCAGGTACTTGAGGGGAGCTTTTAAGCAGGAAGGGAACCACTTTTTACATGATCTGATAGTGATAGGGCAAGGGGGAAGGGCTTTAAACCAAAAGAAGGGAGATTTATGTTAGATGTTAGGATGACATTTTTTACTCAGCGGGCCCAGAGCAGGGGGTTGGAACCGGATGGTGTTTAGGGTCCCCTCCACCCTAATCCGTTCTATGATTCTTGAGTAAGGCAACACTGACATTTGAGTTTCACATTGTCATTATTTGTGTGTGTTTTTCAGTCTTTGCAATAAATGATGGTATGAAAATAAATTCAAATTAAAACCTTGCTAAAGAAAGTGAAATAAAGACTAATTTTATATACTGATAGCATCTGTCTAGTAATGAAAGCAAACACCAAGTACATGGCTACTGGTGTTAGAGTTCTCTGCTCAAACCATTTTACAAGCCAGTCATCTCAAAGCGCAGTGACATGCTTAGGTGGCCTGAATTCCTGAGCTTACTGCTTCCTGCTGCCTGTGAGGGACAGGGAATGTAGGGGGACTTTTACATTTAGATATATAGAACTTTTCACTATTTTCTTTTTTTAAATCTGTTATGTGACCATGTGCTGTGGTTTAACCCTGCAGGCACCTAAGCTTCCCACAGCTGCTTTTTCACTCCACCTGCAGCGGGATGGGAAGGAGAATTGTAAAGAGAAAGAACTCATGGTTTTAAATAAGGGTAGTTTAGTAAGAAAAAAAAAAAGGCAACAAAAAGAGCACAATACAATTGATGCATAACCTAATCGCTCACCACCCTCTGGCTGATGCCCACCCAGTCCCCAGAAAGAGGCATCCCCCACACAACTGCCCCCATCATATTGCCAGGGTACCTGTGACAGCAGGAACAAGGTGTATTTGAGCCTGCAGCCTCAGCTCTGCCCTCTTCAAATACAAGGGTGAATGGACTAAAGAAGTAGGCACTACATTTAAGAGATACTGTCAATAGTTAAAGATGTTCCAAATGCTCGTAATACTCCAAAACCAGCAGCAAAATGCTAACACAGGGTTAAATCTCAAATTCTTAAATAACTCACTACATGCATTTGAGATGTGTACCCATGCTCAGCACATTGCAGTAGTTAATCCTAAGATGGCATCACTTCAGGCTTTTGCTCTCCTTCCTCTCACTTTGTCCAGATTCCTGTTTGCTGCTCCTATCAAATTAGTAAGCATCAAGAAGTACAAATGACGATCCTTAAAAGATATTCACAGTAACCATCATGACCCCCTCAAACATTTTCCCTCTTCTCTGCAGTCCATAAGCTTTTCACTGGAGTGCAATTCTGACAATAAATACAACATAATTCATTGATCAATGGGACCAGCCTTAAGCTTTGCACGGAGACCACCTCATCAGTAAAGAAAATATTTTACAGATTATCTCAGTACATTGTGCCCACTCCCTCATTAATACACTTCTACAGTACCTTAAGATATTTTTCATCCACAAAAAGACTATTACATGAAAATACATTCCACAGCCACCTTACCAGAATGCCTCAATGAGCTGTCATGTACCTTTATTTAGGTAAAAGTGGTGTCTTGCTGAAAGTTGAAGGCAGACAAAATATTTGGCTTTGCCGTGTGTTCAACCAACTAATAGCAAAATAAAGAAGAAGATCATAGCAATGGGTATGAAAAGTCCTTCTGCTGCCTCAGCGTGGTCCATGGAGCGCTGCATTTCTGCAGGCTGACTTTGAAGCTCAGCCGCTGTCCTTGTTAGATCCTTGTAAGAAAAGGGAAGAAAACAGCACTTACATTCAGTTTTGGATTTTGGAATTTCTGCAAATTACACCAAATGAGAAGTACTCACTCACCATCTGTCTTATTTGGCAAGAAACTGCTATGTAAGAGGGACAATTTAAAGAACTGTCGATGTCTGATTTACAGTAAGAGGATTCTTTCAGAAAATGATTGCAATTCCCAATTAATGATGAGAAGTCTTAACTCTTCTCCAGCAGAGATAAAGGGCTGTTCAACCCTCAGGACTACAAAATTATTTATAGACAATGGGCAATTGGAACGCAAGGTTGAGAAACAAACATGTGGAGGACATACATTCCTATCACTGCAGCTGAGAAGCAGACCACATCTGCAACCCCCGTATACAGAAATGTTTCGTGGCTGTCCCACTGCCAGCAGGGAGATACAAGTAGTCTGGAGATCACTTGTGTGCTTCAGCAGCAAAGCCAAATATTTCCTGTTTTCAGCAGGTACAAAATGCAGCTTGTTGTTTGCCTTGCCCAGTCTGTTGGAGAAGGGGTTTGCCTTTCTCAGGCCAGGCCTAGGGAGCAGCCAGTCTGCAGGCCCAGCTCTCAGCACCCCCATGTCACACAGTGTGCACAGAGAGGGGACGAGCTGCAGCACCAGGGAGGAGGGTTTGAGACCATCACCAAGAACTTATTGATGGAAAAAGCAGTGTGTACTTACAGTAGCAAAGATTAGAATTCCAAACAGAGCAAACAGAGCCTGGAACTTCTGTGTGGAAGAGCAAATAACTGTGAGCCAGAATCATGTAAAAATGACTTCATTGATGCATTTGCACCTCCAGCTGAATCCAAGAAAGGCCACACAATGAAAACAAAACAACAAATCATGGAGCAGTTAACCTGAAACAGGTGTGACTCCACTTCTGTCACATGCCTGACTATGATCAGCAATCAGTTTGGGAAGAAGAAAACTCCTCAGTTTATTATATGGGAAAATCTACAGGCCATGTCTACACATCAGATGATTAAAGGTTAACCTTTTCTAAACTTTTTGCCAGACTTACTCTAATACAGAAAAGGAGCTCCACATTTAAATGTTTTTATATTACTTGCTGCAATGTGAAGCTCCTGATACACCCCAGCAGACCAAATGGCCTCAAGTTGCGCCAGGGGAGATTTGGGCTGGACATTAGGAAATACTACTTTTCTGAAAGAATGGTCAGGCACTGGAAGGGGCTGCCCAGGAAGGTGGTGGAGTCACTGTCCCTGGAGGTGTTCAAGAAACATTTAGTTGTTGTACTAAGGGACACGGTTGAGTGGGAAGTATTGGTGATAGGTGGATGGTTGGACTGGATGATCTTGGAGGTCTTTTCCAACCCCAGTGATTGATTCTATGAACTGTTACAGGCACTGCACAACGTGGGCCGACCCATCCAACAAGCAGACATCCAGTAAGGTACTTACGTATGAATTTATAATGACACAGGCAATAGCCCCAGCAGCACACAGGATGCTCATAGTGGTTGATACGGTCAGGTTCGTCAGGGGTTTCTGAGGACACCAAGCATAGCAAGGCTGTTTTAGCTGCAATTAGCCGGCACATCTTTGAACCAAAACAATACACATTGTGCAGGGATGTTGATTAATAAACTAACATCAGCGATATGCATAAAGACAAACCCTGAGACTACTGCTGCTGACTTGACTTAAACTTTTGCTCCTTTTTCTGGTCCATAAATAAAGTGTATATTTCCATAAACCAGATTCTTGTTCTGTTTTTGTTCATCTTTCAACCTGACTACCAGCTGCTGCTGCCTTCCCATTGATACTCGTCAGCATTTCTGACTTCATTTCCAAGGAACAAATAAGTGGTGATATATTCATGAGTAAAACCCCTTCTTAAATAGAGCACATTCCATGTATTAATTCTGAATTCTCTCATTCTGAGTATAGGGAACCCGTGGACAGAAGAGCAAAGCTGAGACAGAGACAGTGAGATTGGTCCTATGAGTGTCACAGCCTCCAGCACAGACTGCTCAGTTCTAATTCTTTCTACTTCGCTAGTTTTTGAGTTGCAGACAAAACTTGCAGGAACTGAGTGACTCCAAAAGTCAAAACAGATATAAAACTGTCATTAAAATCACAACAACTTAGATTACTTGTAGTTACCTAGAACATTGTTAATACTTACATTTGTCTTCAGAGCAAATAAAAACAGTAATAGGGTTGCAGCTGTGGTTATTACTCCAACTAGCATTACTGTCACCAACTCGTAGGAGCTAGGACAGAAGAGACAACCTGTTATCTCACAGGGCTCCAGCAGAAGGCAAGGCAGTGAAAGAAAAACGCTTGAAGGACTTACTCTGAAATAATTCCAAGTATTGTACTTCCAATTGCTGCCTAAAAAGACAAAAAAAAAAAATCATTTATTTTGAAGAGAAAAAGAACCTTCCTTTGCGTGTATTCAATATGTTTAGTTTTAGATTAAACTGCTAAGAGTAACCCAAGACATCCGGTGGTAAGGTCCCAAAGGAGGCAGATCCACAGGCAATGCCTGTTAGTAGAGCACTGTAACTGTATGTATGGGTGTCTGAACAGTGGCACTGTCCTGAGTTTTGCATTCAGACCAGTAGCACGAAAAGGGGGTCTGGTTCCTCTTTACTGGAGCAATGGGACCTTTTGTGCACTGAGGCTTTCCCATGTTAGGAAAATGAAGGACAAAAGGAAGACCTGCAAAATGGCTCAGCAGCAAGGGAGTATGACAGGACCCCATCAAGACAGGCTCGGGTGGCCTGCAGCTTAATGATAGGAGCTCAGCCCTCAGTTCTCTCTCTCTTCTTCCTACGCCCATGCCCAAATTTCAGCAGGTTTCATTCTTGTTTCATTGGGCTGTGAATGGACACGCTACTACTGCATTCACAGCCTGGCGTTAAGCTTCGAGGCTTTGTGGCCAGGACCACCCAACATTCTGCCAAGCAGCTTTAGTTCTAGAGATCCGGCCAAGAGCTAAACATGCAGCATACATCTATGAGTGCCCTCATCACACCTCTGTCTGCCTGCACAGAGAAAATAATCCTTTTGGCAATTGCTGGAGATCAGCATTATCCAGAACATTTGCCTCACAGAATGGGAAAAAAATTCCACGACAGAAATAACACGGGCAGATTTTTTTAGATGACATTTCTTGCTGAGGAGAATTTTAAATGTTGTGTCAATTGATGAGATGTGAGAGAACTTGAAGAGGAAAAACCATGGAGTTCAGCAATAGGCTTACCACTGTCAAGGTGTAAAAGGCATTCACAGAACCCACTTGGCTGGCTGCAGAGCCCAGGAGGATAAGAGCAATGCACATCCTGGTTACAGAGAAAAAAAAAACAAAAAACATATTTAATGAGTGATAGCTCCAATAAGGACAGCAAATAGCTGGTAACAGTTTTAATTACTGAAAGTAAAGCATTCAAATTTTCATGTGTTCATCCATCCAGTAAATATTCTCAGTGATTTATTCCAAAGTATTTTTCTATTATTGAAATGGAGTCTCAATTATACAAGCTGTACTGGTTGAAACAGGACACCAACTAATTAATTACATACTTGCAAGTCAAGTAAATAGACAAACTTATTTTTTTCCTGATATGTCATATATTTGTATGGACATCAGAAAAGATGTCTTACCTCTAACTTTCCTAAGTGAGTATCTCTGAAGATTCGCAGATTTGTATCAGAAGGCTGTACCCAGAGGAGAACACAAAGAGCATGCTGTTCTTCATGTAACTTATGCCTAGCAGCTTTTTGCTAAGCAGTTTATCAGCATGCCCAGGGGCTTTGCCTTCCACTTTTTCTATGTCCTTTCAGCCCCTGAGCATGATGAGCAGAGCTTGTTCATCCAAATCATTTGAGATTTAGACTGGATATTGAGATTTAGGCTGGATATAAGGAAAAGGTCCCTTACAATAAGGGTGGTGAGGCACTGGCACAGGCTGCCCTGAGAGGTGGTGGATGCCCCATCCCTGGAGATCAGGCGTGGACCAGGATCTGAGCACCCTGATCTAGCTGTAGGTGTCCCTGTTCACTGCAGGGGAATTGGATTAGATGACCTTTAAAGGTGTCTTCCAATTTGAAGAGTTCTATGATCACAGCATTTACCTGGACTCACAGTTTCATGTTTCATTCTGGGTACTTACACAAAAGTGAAGGACAGCCAGTAATAGTTTCCCAGCTGGTGCCGCAGCCTGGACCTGTAAAAGATGCAGCAGGAGTCAGAGCATCCTACGAGACTGCAAAGCACATTGCAGCACATCCACGGGGTTGCTGGAGCACCAGGGATAAGCTCGTCCCAGCTGACTGTGCTCAGTACTGCTTCCCTCAGAGAGAGGAACTGTGATGGCAGAGGTGGCTGGTGAACAGTAATGGGGATGAGCAGCAGCAGTTTTATGAGTGATGGTACATAGGGTGACTTGTGCTGCCCAGATGCAAAAGTCAGTGCCTGTGACCATCTCTGGTGCTGCCTGGAGCCCACGTGCTGAAGGTGAGAAGGTTTCTGCAGAAGGCAACATCCCTTCCTTCCACATTGAAAATGGCCCCTTAATAGCTGTGGCAGCAGTCTTGTTTCCCCCATATTGCTACAGTTTCTGCTTGTATGACGCCATCGCTAGCAAATACACACACCCTGAACATCACCAAAACCTTCGTAAGAACACCACGACAGCCCCAGGAGCTGCTCCTCTGCCACGCTGGGGTCAGGCAGCGGTTGCAGCAGCCTCTCCTATTTTCCTTTTTTTAACCACTGAGCTTAATCTTGCAACAGCTCGGACTTCTGGGTTTCCATCTTCTAGCTGCAAAAAGCCACTTCAAGCCTCTCAGCAGACCCCATGGGAAGCGTGCTCTGAGGAGGAACTGAAGGATCATGGAATCATTTAAATGCACCGGGGCTGTGAGCTGCTATTGCACAGCTGTGATGAGGGTCTCGTTACCTGTGATTTCCCTTGTGAACAGCTAGGGAGTAGCATCCCCCAGACCCAGGCAGCCAGTTAGCGTAACCATAGCAGATGCTGCTGTGAGAGTGACTGAACAGCGCCTGAACTTACCAGCCCAGAAATCCCACAGTTACCGTGAGACAAGTGGCTGCCAGCCCATAGACCTTCTTGCTGAAATCTGGAGAGACCACGTAGACAATGTTATTTCAATCATTCCACCAATGCAACAAAACAAGAGAGTAAAACTATGCTACCCCAAGAATATGTGGTGAAAGAGTGGAAAGCTCCTGCTTTACTTGTTTGTCATGAATTCCCCAGGAGAAGCTATCAGAAGTCCTGTGAGAGCCATGAGATGTCAAGGGGCACTGCCTGTGGATGGGTGTTTCACTCTACGGCTATAGCTGCAGGGTCACTGCCACTTTTGATGGTTAGCCAGCAGCTCTGGAACAGCCTTATAGGCCCCTTGTTTACGGTCACTGTATACCTAGTGCTGACTGGTCCCTCAGAAATGGGCTGCTTCTACGCTGCAGCTGCATTCCCCTGCACTGCTTTGCCACAGCCTGCAGCAGCCCTGTCTGGACACAGCCCAGGGATCCGCTCCTCACTGTGTTTTGAGGTAACGCAGACTTCAGTCTCCATCTTTACCGGGCACGTTCTACGTGGAACAAAGATCATGTTTATTGTGGTTGCTGATGTTGTGTATATAATGATTAACAAAGGCCTTAATGGCTCTACAGTAGTGAGAACAAAAATCTGTATAAATGTAATACTGTTGTTCTACCTGCTGTTAACTGTTCTGGATTAGAAAGATTATACAACCAAGTTCAGTTTAAATCTGTTATTACACAGATAGAATAGGTGCATGTCTTAGCTACCCACACACGTCTCTGCAGAACTATGGAAGTAACCCAGACCACTGACAACAGAATATTGCACTTGGCAATTCTCTCTCTGGCCCGTGCCACTTACCGTCAGGGGGAAAACCCAAATCCTTTGGTTCCGCCCTCGGAGCTGGAGGCTGTGACCGTGGCGTGTCTCCTGGAGGCCCCCCAAGGTCTGTGCTCTGGGATTCTGGGCAGCCTCTGCTGCCTGCTTCTATCCTGTGTTCTTCCATTAGGTTTGCAGCTTTGGTGAGGTTCTTCGGTGACGTTTGTTTGCAAACATCAGTGTCTTCACTGACAATAACAACTTCTTCTTTGGTAACAACAGCTCCATGGGGTTCGTACTTCCTGATGAACTTCTGAAGCACTTGGATGTCTGTTTAATGAAGAGTAAATATAATTGGAACCCAGCTGTGGACAGAGAGGTTGCTTTCATCTGAAATCTAAAATATCACACAGTCCTGGGCACCGGCTCTCTGTCTGACTCAGAATACTAAACCCAAGCATCTGTTTGCTTCCATATGATAACATGGGCTGCTTCAAGAGTTTCTGAAGCTTTTTTGAGGGAGAAGACAGAGGCAGTATTGCACTCTTCCCAGGTTTTCCTCATGGGCAAAGCCATGCCAGAGGTTCCAGCTGCCTCCCCACACCACCTGTGTTCATGGTCCTTGTGGCCACCTCTTTACTGAAGAGCATCACTCCCTCTTGTTCAATATGATTGATTCATTTCTTCACACAAATCGTTCCCTAGGTGACATCAGTAGAAATTCTTAATTTTGTCTTGGGAACGTAAAGCCCTGAGAATCATTTTCCATGTGAATAATAACTGATACAGTCAATGACCCCTTTATTTCTGATAAAGATCACACACTGATAAACTCATGCCTTAAGGCAGCTTGTGGCAATGAATCTGAAATACGTAAGCTGAATTTGGGAACCTCTTTTTCCCAAACGTAGATTTCAGCAGGCTGCTACGAAAGAGAGCAAAGACACCCTCTCCTGTTGGTCAGCAAAGCATTTCTGGAGAACATTTATTTCTCACATTATGGGAATCTGCATACAGCATTTTCCAGTTACCTCTCCTCACAGAGTCAGAACACGGCAGAGTGAAAATGTTGCTTTGGTGGCAGGCACAGGGACTTCTTTGTGCATCCTGATGACGCAGGTAGAATGTCAGGAGGTCTTCATTCCTTCGTTTGTGGGTGATTTGCTCCGTCCGGCTGCATCTCTTTGACTCGAACCTTTCATTCCCTCTGGCCATTGTCAATGCTGGCTTCTATCTCCTGGTATTTCCCACCTTCCAAAATGTCACAAAGCAATGAGTGACTACTAGCTCCAAAAGGATAACCAACTGCAGTCAGCACGGTGAACGACCAAGGGAAAGCTTTCACCACTTCCCAAAGACATGTTCTTTACTGGTGAGATCTGGGTGATCTCTGCATATGTGGCAGTGCAGCACTGGGTCTATCAGCTGGCTGCAAAGTCTGACTGCCCACAGTACTCCCAGCATAAAAATTAAAAGCGCATTCAGTAGAAGATCAGCGGAGGTGATAAGCTCCTAGAAAAACTCACCTGTGTTGATCTCTCACTTATAACCAAGGATGGAGCGGTAGCACAGCGTGTGCGGCAAGCGCTGGGTGTCGGCCGGGCAGAGTCTTTCCTTTTCTTCCCTACAAGAAAGCAATCACAGACTGCAGAGAAAATGGAGTAGATCCTGCAGGTAGAGTTGGCCAAAATGAAACCAAAAGCAACTGCTTTGTTACTACCTGTAAAGTCTGTGGATCTCAGCTGTGGCCTGATCACTCTCTTGCTGAGATAAGCAGAATTGCCATGTTGAAAATTAATGTATCCATATAAGGTTACAGCTGGTGACAAGTTCTGTGGGTTAATTACGGGAACGCATATTGCAAAGTCCTTCCTCTTTTGGCTCTTGTCAGGCTCAGCCCATGTGTAATACCCTATGGCTCACCTTGAGTAAGCTGAGACTTTGAGAAGAGGAACTGCACGTTCACCTTGGCTTTTGGTGACCGACAATATCTGCCTGTTCAAGTGCTGGTTTTGAATGCTTTGCAAAACGTTGATGTAGAAACAAGAAAGGGTTGAGTTGGAAGGGACCTCTGGAGGTCACCTGCTCCAAGCCCAGCGCTGAGGAGATCTGCTGGCTTGCTGTAACCCTCCTCCTCTCCAAGCACATGGTCCTCCCTTGAGAGCCCTCTGTGCTGTGTGCTCTCTCTCTCTTTATCTAATCCCTCTCTCTTTTTCTAATCACCATTCCCTCTTTTCCCAGCACTCAGAAGCACTGTTTCAGATCCACACAAGAACAACTACATTGTGTTACAGCTTGGCTCTTCAGAGCTGCCCACCTCCGATGATGGCCAAAAGCCAGAACTTGCAGAAGAAAGGTATTAAGAACTGTGCAGTCACTGTAATACTTCCTGAAACACCCAAACAGTCCAAAGGTGAGTGCTGAGGATTCCTCAGCTTGAACTGACTTTTCCAGTTCTGCTGCATCTTTCTGATGTAAGCAGACATTCAGCGGAACACACATGGTGACACCACAGATTTCTATAATGACAGAATTATTTGTCAAGCTTTTCCTAGTTATTCTCTACTACTTTCCAGCATTCAGATTTTATTCAGCAGAAAGCTGGTGTTTTCATGGGCCTGGCTATCAAAGACAGGTATTGACGTCTGATTAGCAATGATCATCAGATGCAGAGCCTACTAAACTGCTTTTCTTATTCCTATCCATTTATCTATCTATTCAATTATTGCATTTCAGTTGCAAAGTGCAGTCAGAAAGTTTTGTGAAGGTCTTCTGTAGTATTTTATCACCAACTTTTGTTTTTACAGGCCTGGATGTTAATTGTTAGTCATTGTGGTTGTTGTTGCCGTTTCACTCTCCAGTTCCTGTCAGAATCATTTCCAAGTATGTGAAACAGCATGTGACAAGGGAGCAGATCCTTGCAGGACTCATCTGTGGTTGTTCAGAACTAGTCTTAACTCAAACATTTGTTTTGATGTCTCTGAAACACATTCTGAGGTCAGGACTTTCCCTCTTTGCCAGTGATGGCTCTGTTTGCACAAAACAGCAGAACAGCAGAATGTGTGGTATGTCCCCCACAAAGACCTGTTCTGGCATGAAGATCTCCTTAGATTTCCAAGTGTTGGTATGGATGCAGGGCTCTTTTGGCATCTCTGCTACATTACCTTCATCACCTTTCACAGGCAGCGTGCCTGTAAATTTCACTGACTCCTGCAACAACCCCGCTCTGGCTCTTCTTTACCACGAAGTTTTATAATCGCCATGCAGCTTCCTCACTTGAACCTGAAGGCCACGATGATTTCCTTCAAAACACGGGTGGAAAACTCACATCATCTCTTCAGTGCTCACAGTGCAAGCACTGAATGGCACAGAGAGGAGCAGTTGATCGTTGTGCTGCCAGTCAGTGCAACGTGAGTAGGCTGGAGATACAAGCCAACAGGAACCTCATGAAGCTCAACAAAAGGAAATGCCTCTGAGGGGCATTGCCTCTGGGGAGGCCCCTTACATTCCCTGTCCCTCACAGGCAGCAGGAAGCAGTAAGCTCAGGAATTCAGGCCACCTAAACATGTCACAGTGCTTTGAGATGACTGGCTTGTAAAATGGTTTGAGCAGAAAACTCTAACATCGATAGTTCAGTATTTGGTGTTTGTCTGCTTCTACCGCTTAAATGTTTTCATTACTCTACTGAGACTATCAGAATATAAAATTAGTCTTTATTTCCTTTTCCTGAACAAATGTTTAACTTGAATTCAGGATTATTTTTCATACCATTGTTAATTGCAAAGACTGAAAAAACGCACACAGATTATAACGATGTACAACTCAAATTGTATGTCAGTGTTGCCTTACTCAGGAAGTAAGGACATATCCCAACAGGAGGAAGTAGGGTGACAAACACAAATAACAAACAACCTTGAATCTGCATTCAGCTTTATAAGAAAGGTATCCTCACACATAGACAATGTTTAGCAGAAAGGTACTTATGCCCATGGAGCTGAACAAAATTCTCTTAGAAGGTGATAGCTAAGAACACAGCCACATGGCTCATGGGCTTTAGTCTGAAGAAGAAAAAAATGAGCGCAACAGAAAACTGGTTACTGCACCACCGATTGAGTTTGCATCCTCAAGTGTTTGTTTATGAATTTATTTAAGGAATTTATTTATGAGTTTATTTAAGGAATAAAGAAAAATTGCTGTCACAGTTAACTAAATTAAGCTTGGTTGAGGGCAAGCTGAAAACGAGCCAGCAGTGTGCCCTGCAGCCAGAAGGGCCAACCGCACCCTGGGAGGCACCAGGCCCAGCACCGCCACGGGGCAAGGGAGGGGTTGTGCAGCTCTGCTCTGTGCGGCCTCACCTCCAGCACTGGGTGCAGTTTGGGTGCCACAGCCTAGGAAGGACATGAAACTGATAAAGAGTGTCCAAAGGAGGAGTGCAAAGTGCTTTACAAAGGGTCTAGAAGGCAAGACATATGAGGAGCAGCTGAGATCCCTGGGTTTGCTCAGCCCAGAGCAGAGGAGCTGAGGGGAGGCCTCATGGCGGCTGCAGCTCCTCACAGTGCTGAGCTCTGCTCTCTGGGGACAGCAACAGGGCCCAAGGGAACGGCATGGAGCTGTGTCAGGGGAGGGGCAGGCGGGGTTTAGGGAAAGGTTCTGCACCAGAGGGCGATGGGCATGGAACAGGCTGCACAGGGCAGTGGGCACGGTCCCAAGCTGCTGGAGTTCAGGGAACTTTTGGACAACACTCTCAGACACAGGGTTTGGATTTTGGGTGGTGCTGTGCAGAGCTAGGAGCTGGACTCAACTGATCCTTGTGGGTCCCCTTCCAACTCCAGATGTTCTGTGATTCCATGAAAAAGGCATCTAAGGTGCTGCACGATTAGAAGTACACCTTTTCACTAACTCATTTTCTGGGAAACTGTAAAATAAGAACACTAAAGTCAATGTTCAGAAGTCAATTAATTTGCTCATGCAAGTAGAAAATGACACAAAACTTTGTGGATTCTTCCAAAATGATTAGTAATGCCTACAAAATATAACATGGAAAAAAAAAAACAACTCCCATTTTAAAGATGAGATATATTTTAAAATAAATACCATAATCTATAAAGTAAACAGAACAGTTTATCCATTTTTTTTTAAACTTCTCCTATGGGATTTGCAGACCTGAGAATATATCGAAAATAACTGGTCCGAAGTATTCCTTTAAAAAATCATAAATTATTGGTAACAGTCTCTTTAATGGAGATTGCAGGAGTAGGTCCTACATGAGTCCATATATATCCCTTCTCTGGCCTTGTAGGAACAGTAGGGAAGGGAGATGATCGAGATTTGAAATATTCTGAAGGCGCGTGACAAACAAATTCCAAATATTCCATTTTCCTTGGGAGATCTTCTTCTGGTCCTATGAAAAAAAAAAGTAATTTTCAAAGACGAATTTTAAAAGCATAAAATCGGAGAATTCAAGACTATATAATACGCAACAACAGTCAACATCTCTCACAGAATGTGCCCCCTCAAAAAAACTACTTTGCATGGTAGTTGAGGCTACAGTACCAGTGGGAAACCTCTTTATTTCTGCTGAGTTGATTTTTTTCCCCGTTTGAAGAACATGTTCTTGATAGATACTATTTGTGCCTGCCCGTCAGAAGGATTTACTCAATTTATTACTACTTCATAATCAGCTGCAGAACACTCTCCATGCCAGTGCTCGTGCATGATGTACTTCATACATCCAAGATTAAAATCAGCTAATTCTGGTCACTTTAGAAGAGACGGCTTGGACTGGCACACCAAGTTTACATCATAATAACTTCGATTCTGTCTGTGGAGTAGTAATTTGATCCTTAAAGTTGTAAGACTGTAATTGTGCCTGTGAGCACAAGTAAGTAAATAATCCCACTCACTGCTCACATACATAAGATAAATTAAGAAAAAGTATTCAAGTAAACTAAATGCCTACAGGATTCGGGTCTGAAATGTGGGAATTACATAAAAGACCATGACAAACTAAAGACGTTCACTTAAAAATTATAACTCTGCATTAGTCTGGGCACATGTAAGCAGTTGCATGAAACAAAGGCTTAGAGATTACCTATGATATAGGATGCAGGGTCAAAGCAGTCTTTGGGGCTGGCTTGCGTAGGAATGAGCCATGTTAGTGCAGCACTCTTTTCACAGTATTGGTCCTGAATAAACCCACGGATCTGGGCATAGTATGTTTTGCCATCTTGCTCATCAACTACTGAAACAACATCTCCAATTTGGTAGTACACACCCTAGAAGACACACAAATGAAAGTTAAATCAATTTGATTTCAGAAGCTTCACTCTGATTCATATGTTAAGCATCAGGACCTTACACTATCGCAGATTACCACAATCTCAACAGACAGCCTTTGTTTTCCCACACGCAATGAAAGGTGGCAGAAACTAGAGCGCTGTCACACCTGAGCAGTCACCAGCACCATTTGTTCACAACCACCTAATGTCCAGCACTCCAAGTTCAGTCCCCAAACCGTTTTTGAGGCTCTACAGCCAATTCCACACCATCTCTGTCTGCCAAATGTCACAGAAGCAGCCTGGCCTCACCCATCTTCAAAGAACTGGCTCTCAGTTGCCCTGCATCCCCCCTCACCACCACTGCTGCACCTCCCACCTGCACAGAAGCAATGGCCATGTTCTGCCAGGAGAGCGTGATGCCACCTTCCATAAACAGTTATAGCAGTAACTGCCCTGTGCGTGCAGGGAAAGCAGCTTTCTACCAATGAAGAAGTTCACCCATCGGCATGCAGAGCAGTCCCAAAACACAGAGTCACCTGCTAAAGCCAGATGTTACATGGTGCTCAGTCACGTGCATGATGCTGCACAGCAAGGGCAATGTCACTTGGTGTCATAACATCATGCAACACAGTGCAGTGTCTGCACTATCATCAAGACTGAACTACTGGAAGGGGACCCAAGGGGATCAAGGAGTTCAGTTCCTGGCTCCAGACAGAGCCACCCAAAATTCAAATCCTATTTTCTGAGAGCACAGTCCAAACACTGCCTAAACCGGAGCAGCCTGCGCACCTCAACACCAAGGTGCGTGGGACCGCTGACGTGCAGCCCAGGCAGGAGCCTGCCCGGCTGCCTTTCTCTGACAAACACAATGAGACAAGGGTGGCTACGTGGGCTCCTGTGGGCCCTCACCAGACACAGTGCTGCAAGGCAGAGCAGAACTCTGCACGCTGCTGGGCAGGGAAGCACAGCTCTGTGAGCACCTCCCACTGCCTTCCCAAAAACTTCTGAAACCGGAGACAGAAAGAGCAAGATCCTTCTGGCGGGCAGATGTGCACGGGCCGTACCTTATAGAAGATGGATTCTGCGGTAATGATGGTGGATACGGATTCAGGGGCCTTGATGGGCTGGGGAAACAACAGAGATGGAAGAGGAAGAGCGTTAAACCAAAGCAAGAGAACTGCAGGGTGGGTTTTCTCCCCCTTTTAAGACGACGACATACTGATGGAGAATCGAAGAGAATGTGGAAACACGGGAAACGAGCCGCAGACGTCCGTACTTTACAAACGAACAGCGGGGCAGGGCCGCCAGCTCCGGGCAGCATCCCCCAGGGCCCGCCCGAGCGCACAGACCCGGCAGCGCCTTACGTTCTTCAGCTTGAAGATGTGCCTCCTCCCTTTGCCCTTCGTGGAAACCTTCTTCTCGGCGGCGGGCGCGGACTTGTACTTGGTGTTCCTCAGCCTCGCGGACCGCCGGTGGATCTCCTGCTTGCTCTGCGGGGGGAACGGAGGGGTAAACACAACGGGAACGCTCCCGAAGCCGCCCCGCCCGCGGCCCGGCGCTCACCTGCTTCCCGCCGCCGCCCCCGCCGCCGCCGTTGCTGTGCTGCGCGGCGGCCGAGGTGGTGGCGAAGGCGGCGGGCCCGGGAGGAGCGGAGCGGGCCGTGCAGTTGTTGCACAGGATCTCGCCCTGCCCGCCCTTCTTCCACATGGAGGAGGACGTGCTGCGGCACACGCTGCAGGTGGGCTTCAGCCCCAGCGGCATCCTGCGGCCGGCGGCGGGGCCCGCGGCCCCTGGCAGCGACACGGAACAGCGCGGCACCACCGCCGGGCCCGCCCCGGCCCCTTCCCGCCGGCGGCGGATGTCGCTGCGTGGCGGCGCGGCGGGAGGAGCGCGGCCGGGCCCTGCCCTCTGCTGCGTGCGGAGCCGCCGCTCTGCGCTACCGCTGGGGGGCGGCCCGGCCCGGCCCGGCACAGAGCCGGCTCGGCGGAAAACGGGAGGGAGGGGATGGGCTCCGGCAGGGCTTGGTTCTGGAGCGTGGGAGTGTCTAGGTTTAATTTAAACTTTCCTTGGTGCAAATTAAATTTATTTCCTCGTTCTCAGCGGACGTGAACTGTCTTCTGCAACATTTTTTTTCGTAGAGGAGAACGATCCTGCTGAAACCCCATTACTTTCATGTAAAACAGGCAATTTCACTCAGCGTGTTACAGGAACAACTGTGTAGTTGATGGACATAACCACAGGGGTCTGACTACATAAAGTGACACCTTGAGGTGGGACTTGGGATGACCATTCTGCTCGCGGCCTTTGAGGGGCCCTCAGAACTGGCAGCACGGAGAGCTGGGGGCTGCTCGGGCAGTCCCACCGCCCCCTACCTGGGCAGAGAGAGGGGAAGGGGCAGCGGTTTGGATACTTGCTCAGAAATTGAAAAAAACATGTACTGTATCATGGAATCATTAAGGTTGGAAAGATCATCTACTCCAGAAACAGATTATCCAGGCAAACCATTATGCTTTAATGACATTTAATAACAGTAGGACGTGTTACCTAGTCCTCTTGTTTGTTACTTAGCACTCAACCCTTTATTTAGGCAATATCTGAAATGTTGTGATGGGAGAGTTGCTGAATGCCTGGTAGGTGTAGGGGGAAGGGGCTCAGGACTTCCTAAAAGCCCTCTCCCTCTGTTCCCCTTGCTAGGATCCCAAATTTGGTAAAGGTGATCCTAAACTTTGAGCATCTTTATTTGTTTCTAGATTCCTTTTAGTAGAACCAGGCTCTCTGAAGCTGAAGTGGTTTGTGTTGGGCTATGGCTTGTAAGTTGGAAATGCCTAATGTAGGTGGTTGGATTTTGCACAGTGTAAATTCAGCTGAAATTGGGGATTACATCTATTTTCTTCCAATTAACACATACTTCCACCTTATTTTACTTTATTTTAGCCTCAGCAAAAGAAAAGTGCTCTCTTGGCTGAGCTCTTTGGAGCCATCAGAACCCATCCCTGCCCCGAGGAACTTCAGCCGAGGACAGACAAAGAACCAGAAGGAGCAAAACGTGAGCTCCACCTGGGGTTGGCTGAGCACACCCTGACCACCAGTGCAGAATCATTTATTCCTGAGAGCTTTCAGATGGTGATGATTAATTATTGGAAGTGCTGCATATCCACATATGCTCCGTGCATCCCCATCTCATATAGTTTAATTGTTCTGCAATAATTTAATTGTACTGCTTCCTCTTAGCTTCCTGTAACTGCTGGCTCCTATCTGAAGAGTCCTTTATTACAACATTCTGTCTCTCTGCAGAGGACACACCTGGAGGGCTGGTCTGGAAATATTTGTGCTGTGACTGCATGTAACTGGGCACCTGACTTGTGCAGTCTGCATTTCCACATGGTCCTGTGCTAAGGTTCTGTATTCCTTAGCTCTCTTATTAGGGCATTTTTTTCTTAATTACCTTAGCTATAAGGGATGCTATTCTTGAAATGTATTGGAGAATTACTACTTGCATGAATAGCATGCATTTATCTTGGCAACTTGTAGGCCTTAATTCTGTATTCAAATGTGTGGTGGAGCCAAGAACCAGCCCCATTTTCTGAGGTCTCTGGGTTCTGGCCCTGAGGCACGCTGCAATGGCAAGATTACATAAACTTTCACAGTACTTTGTTCTTGAAGAGCATGTTAAGTCTGACTCTCAAAATGCTGTAATTCTTCTTGAGAATGCTTCTGTGACACATGAACAGCAAAAACGCACCTCTTAACAGAAGTATTTCTGCAGTTGTCTTCAGGCCCTTAGGACTTATTTTTGGAACAGCAGGCTACCTTCTCACTATTAAATCTTCTTGGAAATGGGAATCCTGTAGTACAGGTTTCCTGCTTAACAGGTTGCTGTTTCTGCTTCATTCAAAACAGTTCTTGAGGGTCTAGTGCCTGGAGTGGTTTTAACCTGGGTCTTCGAACAGAACTTGAATTGTGGTACCACTACAAATTCTCTGGACCTGGTTTTTAGGCTTTACACTGCTGATGGAACAATGTCATCCTTGCGTGTAGCCTCACTTGGGACTTTTATTATTCTTTGCACTGTGAGAAGTAGGTGCAACTGTAATTGTGACTAGGGAAGCTCATTTTCTTTATGTATGTTTGTTGTTAAGGAATACTTCCACGTCTCCATTATAAGCCAGTACAACAGCTGCAAGTCAACACCGATTCCTAAGGGCACATTTCTACTGCGCATGTAAATTACCTTAATTATAAATACTTTCTCTTTAGTTAGTGGAAAAATATAAAGGAGATCGGACAGTTGGATAAGATTTCATACTAAGTGTAAAGCAGATGCAGTTCTTTAGCATTACTAGTTTATTAAACTTAGACTTCAAAAATAAGATACCTGTTTGTCCTTTTCCATCAGCTGCACTGAACAAGTTACTTGGCATTATCATTGTATGTGTTTTTCGATGAACTTTTTCTCTGGGGCAGGTGCCCACTCCTCTGCCCTCATTTTTTTACATCCTCATCTGCACTTTTTTTGTCACTGTGCTACACTGCTCAGGGCTGCATTCTTGATTCCTGCCCTTGTAGTTTCCCCTGGCTTTCAGAGCATGGACACTAAGAAAACCAATTCCAGGGCCAATCAAAGGCTGCAAATGCCCAGTCCTTCAGTGCTCTGCCACCTAGCCTGTCCATGTGAATGTCCAAAACCACTCCATGTAGCTGTATACTATCTCCAGTTTAAGCCTCTGTGCGTCTGTATGATACAGAATAGAAACTCAGCGTTACAATCCAAGATATCCCTGTGATCCAAGAAATGTTTGGGGGATGTGGAAAATCTGGGTTTCAGACCCTTACTCAGAAATGTTCCAATTGAGAACTCATGGTCTCACATACAAGGTTTTGACTTCTTGATGATTACCAGGCTGTAAGAGTCAAGTGCATGCATACACTGCAGTCACACTCAAGCATGCTGCTTGCTGTGTTAGCTCTGTCAGGAAGTGTGCTGGAGGGACACTGCCTGCTAAGTTTTAGGGAGAGCCACTCACTGAGTTATTGCTGGGTCCCATAAATTCACATGGGTGTTCTGGCCATACTTAACTGAGGATTTGAGATGTAGCAGTGCTTGAAAGGGTGAAGCAGTGCTGAAGTCCTCCCAAGACTCTAGTTCCATGCTGTGCACAGCAACCTGTTTCTGAGGAACTGAGCAGTTGCAGCCTTTCTGCAGCCCTGAAAGGCGGTGGGCTCACAGTATAATTTTGTGACTGTTTGTCTATCTCCCTGCAGATAAATATTCCATGTATCTGTACATCCATGCAAATGATTTAAAAAGGAAACATGCAAAATTCTTCTGAATTTCATCTTTCACTGCAGAAAGGAGTTCTGTAAAGATGAAGACCTGCTTAATTTTAAAATGACACCGTCCTGCCAACAACTACCTGTAAGAGTTTTTTTTGGCGAGCTGTAACCCTATGTATCCACGAAAACTTTCACTGCAGATAGTGAAGTCTTCATTCATTCCTCTACCCTTGTACAAAGACTGACAGAAGACACGTCTCATGCAGTGCTAACAGGGGTTCTACCTCCTCCTTTTTGTGCACATCTCGTGCTTTACTCTTCAGTTAAAAGGAACAAAGGTTAGAAATGACACTCCATTTTGCATCACCACCAGCTTCCCTATGGCTTTCAAGTGTCCGTATCTGTCTGATCTGCAGAAGAGTAAAAGGGACAATGATCACTATCTTGTGTAATACCAAGTAGATCGTGTAGATAATTTTCATTCATTTCACTAGCTGTCATTGCATCTATATTTGGATTCCACTCTTATCAGCCCCTGTGAGTATTATAGTGGGATGATGTGCGTGTGCTGGGAGAGGGGCAGAGGGGGAAAATGCAATTGTGAAGTCAGCCTTGATAAAGAGAGCTCTGAAACTGGGCTGTAGGGGCGTCTGGTTTTGAAGCGTGTTGTGATTTTAAACACCTCTGAAAATATGTCTTACATTTGAATATCTACCAGTATGTTCTAGCTGCCATTAAAAAAAAAAAAAGAACTCACTCATGATATTCACTGTCTTAGTAATCATTTTTTGCTAATTGCAGCATATTGAGTGACACCAGAGCAGCCAGTGATGGGAAGTGCCTTGCAGTAACTAATCCAACTGTGTGCACTGGATCTTAGAAGCTCTCCAGTGCCTTGGCATGTTTGTTGCAAGAAGCTAATTAAGTTACTGTAACAATGAACAGACTAGTTTAGTGTTTGTTTGGACAGTTTGGAATTTCCTGCTAACAACAGAGACTGGATATGGCACAATTCAGAAGCACTCCTCAGACCACCAAGTTTTCCTTGATCAAACAGTTTCCACATTTTGTGTTCTATGCAGTATTCAGGCTTCAGCCTCATAAGATGTCAGTTCCACTAATTCATGGTATCTTCCTCAAGGATTAGTACCACCCCTCCACACTCTTCAGCACTACTATTTTTACTGACAGGGCATTACTGCTTACAAAAAAAAAAAAAAAAAAAAAAAAAAAAAAAAGTGCACAATATGGCTGTAGCAAGTACAGTGAAACTGTCTACCTTAGGTTTTCAAAGCTTAATGAATATAATAGGTACCTTATACTTACAGATCAAGACATTCAACTTACCGTTATGGTCCCCTGCTATTCTGGCATGGGACCAAATGTACCCTAAAAACTTCTATCATCGGTCTTGAGAATCTGCTACAATTATTCTAAGATGAGATATGACAGAACGGAATTAGTTTAAGTAATAAATGTTTAATCAAAGAATTTTACATATTATTAACAGCATTCATTTGGCCAAACATCTACATGGTTGTAGTATCCTACTTGTATATAAAGTGGGAATGTATCAAGTATAGACTATGAAAGTGCAAATAACAATTCAAGGTTAGAGTAATTTTTTACATTATAAAATTAACAGGTTTACAAAATAGTCTTGCCAAACTTTATTTTTGAATTGTAAAGTCAATGACTATGGTGTTAAAATAAGTACCAAGAAAATACAAATTTAATAGGCTAATTTCATGCTCATATGAGTAACACTGAAACAATGAATATACTGCACAACCTAACCAAATTACAAAAAACCAGAACCCACAAACTTCACTATCTTCACAGAGAGCACTCTTACGTATCTTACTGTAGCTTTGCAAGACATCTCAATGCAATACACACAATCTTTGTGAGAATCTTCCTATCCAGAAATTCAAGGAAGCTATGTGAGCTAAACAACTTTCAGACCAATTCATGTTGATAGTTCACGAATAATTGCTTTAGTTGGAGGATTTCATACCGTAGAACAATTTTAAATAGGTATTTTGCAAAGATGTCCAAAGGTTCATGATTATGTTGGGAACGGGGCAGCTAGAGGAAAAGCTGGTAAAGGAACTGAGACTATTCTATTCCATTCTCGCTAAAGATGCTTGCAAAATGAACTAGGTTCTTAAGGGGTAAGGGTAAAATACTTCGTTTTTACTAGTACGAACCTCGTGACTGCAAGGTTCAAAAGCAGGATTTGCATGAATTCAAAACACTCACTTGAACTCACAGTAATCAATACATAAACTTTGCTATCATGACACTTGCCTATACACACTCAGTAGTAATAAACTTTTATATCATATCAAGAAATTTCTGGTAACAGTTAAGCAAAACTTAAAATGGAGTGTATGTAATTTGCTTGTGTTATGAGGTTTGATTATATGTAATTAAAACAGCCATTTCAACAACTTACTCTAGTTGTAATTACATACTGCACCATTGTATCTCACTAACTGTAGATTGATGCTTTTAAGCAAATCTAAAACCAGTATTTTTTTATTTTCACGGTACAACGACTAGGAAGAGGGTTTTTTGTGTGTGTTTTTTAACACTAAACAGTAATCACACAGCAAATGAATATTGTGCAATTGAACAAATACCTAGCAGTGTTTTGTTTATGCAAAAACACTGATTAAACATTTAGTTATTTACTGTAAAGGCAAGGCCATGGGTGGTTGTATGGAGGTCTTTGCAATTAATAGCATAGTTACTCCAGAACAGACACTGAAATTGAATTACTTGTTTAACTGTGGCAACTATCCAGTTGGGTTTGGCAAAGGCACCGTAACATGTTGAGCAGAATCTGTTGTCTGAACTTTAACTCTGGGACTGGCTAATATATGAAAATCCTGTATTCCTATATTTTTAAAAAATGTTATCGTTAAAAGTAATTGCACTATTAGTGCATAGAATGCTTCGTAGAATTATGAAAACAAAGAACTATGATTGCACTTCCATTAAAGTGTCTCTTAAAATACAGCATAGCTGTTGCTAATTGACTGTATTTTAATATTTAAAATAACTGTTTAACAGCAGCATTAGGTTTTATTAACTTAAGATACAGGCTACATTTAATTAAATGCAGTCACCATGGCAACACATGCCAGTTAAATTTAGAGAAGCAATGCTACCCAGTGGTTTCTTTCACTGCTAAGAACTGTGGGATTAGTTTGATAGAGTAACACTGCGCTGCTTGATCAGGCTACTGCCAGCTAACTATTCACAGTTTGGCACGTTTGGACTGTAAATAGACATGAAAAAATCTTTGATTTTAATGTGAAGGAATATCCCCTAAAGCTTGTTCCTGGAGCAGTACTAAAGAGAAGCATTAAATACCTCAGTTCACACTGCTAACAAAAATGAGAAATGAGTAAGGAAAAGTTATGGAAAACAAAACAAAACCCCCAAATAAATTGCTAAATGTTATTTGGTGAAAGAACGAGTTCAAAAAAAACAAAAAAAAAAACAACGGAATAAACTATTTCTTAGGAAAAACAACCAAAATAATCAGTGTAAGCCTTTAATCCAAACTTTCAAGTTAAGGATCATCAACCTAAGGCTAAACAGATGCTGCACTGTATTAGGAATGTGGAATACAACCTACTTATTCCATTTTCTTGAGAGCAAAGAGGCAAGTACTACCAAATTAAAAGCAAAGGATATTCCTTGAAAGGTTCACATTATTACAAAGAACTACAATTCAAGAGAACCCCTAAATATCCGTTGTTATGTCAGTGGTTACAACTGCACTGTAATTATGTGGATCAAAGCCTCCATAATGCTTACTCCACATACTGTACCATCTGTCACCACCATTCGTTTACTCCACATTTAGGTTTTGCTCATACCAGATGCACACGTTCAATCCATTCACTTGAGATTTGAGGAGTCTGACTTGAAGCATCTCCTGAAGCATCCAGGGTGCCTGTTACTTCCCTGGTATTATCACCACCTTGTGAAACTGTTTCACCTGGAATAATGTTTTCTTCAGAAGTGCTTTCCTCTGTTTGTGTTCCTCTGCCTTCGTTTTTGAGTGCATCCTCAAATAGTGCGTGCTCTTCCTGAGGCTCCAACCCTATGTCTCTAACATTTGCCTGCCCTGCTGACCCACCTTCAGTACTGGGTTGCTGTGAATCCTCATCTGTTTCTGTACTTGTTGAAGGGATCAGAGCAATACTCTGTGGATTCATGTCGTGAAACCAGGCCATAATATTTCCAAGAAGATTTTCATTGGTATTGGGATCTTGACTGCTGGAATCAGCATCACTAGATGTTGAGTACAATCCACCTCTTGTATCACTGCAGGCATGTGAATGAAATCGATCGGCTGAAAAGGGATCGTTGCCTGCCCCTAGTCTCATCAGGCTGTCACCGAGTTCTAACAGCTCAGAGCTGCTCAAGGCGGCTCTTGGGTTATCTATACTTATGGGAGCAGAGTCCAATCTTGTAGGTAAAGAGGTACCTATTGCTCCTAAAGATGCCTCGTTATTCAGAAAGTCTCTAGTTTCTTCGTCTATGGCTAAGCCAGATTCTTGTAACGATAACTGAATAGCTAGCAGGATGTTTGGGTCATCTTCATCCAAAGAACTCAGGGCCTGTGGAAATACATAAGGTTGTTTTCAGAATAAAACTTTCATCTTGTAATATATTTTGGACTAAAAGTAATTTGGTCTCAAATATGTTATTAACTGACACACACAATTTATCGGAATCATTTTTTACTGACACAGTTGCCAACAAATTAAAAGCTAATTATTGTTACAATAACAATTTTTCAGCAATTCTTACCAGTGAGAACGTATAATTTGTTGTCCTAGATTCTCCCTTTCTGATTGAAGAATTAAGAAAATTTGCAGAGACAAAATGACACAGAAAAGCAGAGCAGAGGAAGGCAAGCAAAACAGAGGGAATGGAGAAGAGATTAGGGGAGATACCTGCAGAGAATCCTGGTTTTCAGAGCGACTGACAGGGGTATAGTCATGAAGTGAAGAGCTGTGCAGAATACCCATAGAAGCTGAACTCACCATGGAAGTGCCATGTCTTCTACTACTGCCACCTTCCTGAGTGTCTGTATGGGCAATTCAAACAGGTACATTTGAAGAACAAGCGAGAAAGCCTTCTCCACTATTATTTACTGACAGAATCTTGTGCCTTCCTTTTGGGTTCTAGCTGTGTAATTTTGGTCTTTTATTCACTCTGAACTGAATAATCCCAAGCCGCTCATTTTACACCAACTCTTATATGAAGACAAAACACTTGTGTCTGTTTCACTGGGGCCTTTCTGCTCTCAATAGCATTCCTTCTCTCTCTAAAAGAATGTGCTATGGTATCAGTAGCGTAAGCCCGCTGGCAGGAGGAGCAAAATGCTTCCAAGCCACATACATGAATTATGCAAAGTCCTGAAAAATACTGCACATCTGTCCAACCTGTGTTCCGTATCTACCTCTCTCAGTCTGTCACCCATCATAATCTGTCTCTTTACAATTCTTTTTGGAAAATTTTGCCAGTATGTGCTCAACCCCAAGTATAGGGGTTTGGTTTTGTCCTTTCGCTTCTTTGTTTGACACTCTGCGTGTCTTCACTACTACCCAATTTTCAGCACCTTTCTGCTATTAAACACTGGCCTGTAAGACACTATGGAAACTGAGTGTGATTTAGAGCTTACAATTAATTTTAAACAATGGACACAATATGGAATTCATTTGCAGGTGGCTTAAAACCAGTGCTGTCCCATTTGTCTGCTCTTGCAAAGATGACAACTCATCTGTAATGCTAACATTACATTAGCTTTTTACCATAACGCTGCAGCACAGTGGAGTTGTTAGTGTATGTGTCAACAATCACTGACATTACTGTTCTCTTAAAACAACTAGCAAAAAATAGGAATAAAGTACTGTTTAAAAAAAATTATTATGTAATAAATAACTCTTTTGAATTTGGAAAATGGAATTTTCCACTTCAAAACTCAAAGGGAAACACAGTAGACAAACTAACTCTCTCCCATATGTTAACAGCGCGCACTGTTTGTTACTAAGGCATCCAAGTGTTTAGTCAAATTCTAGTTCTCAAACTAACATGATAGTTTTGCATTTTATTTGCAACAGAGAAAGACAAAAGTTCACCAGAATTCTTTTTCTTGTTTCTAAAATAAAGAATGCATTTGTTAATTTATCTCTTTGTTTATAAAATACAAGCTATAGGGCTTAAGTGGACGAGACACAGAGATGAGAATTTGTGCAGTATGGCTTAGAGGTGGAGCACACACCTCTGAAGAAACAGAATCAGAAGACCATTTGGATCTGAGCTATTTTTGTACCTTTGCAAAAGGTCCTGGCAGGACACGGACAGCACAGAGAGCCAAGTGACAGTGACCTTACTACACTGCTAGCCATAGCTCTGCCTGGGAGAGCAGCGTGCTGGCAGTCACAGCTCATGCCAACTTGTCTCCAGTACTTGGCCGACGCAGGAGTTTCTGAGCAGGGTTTTGTAATACAGTCTTATGGCTATCATCCAGCAATCCTGTAGCAGGGGGAATCTTGTCTAGACTCTAGGCACAACTGGTCCCTTTAATTTGCATTAAAAAAACTGGTATATAGATAAGACTACTATATGAAATATGCGTTCTTCAGAATTTCTTCAGAAAAGCAAACCTGCTCTAAATAGCTAAGGATTTGTTACTGAGAATATCAATGCATTACTCTTTTAAAAGTGGAGCAGCTATAAGTAAAGCCAGCAAGTCTTCTGAAACCGCATTCAAAAGTGCAAGAAAAAGGCTTAATGTTGCATTCTGTAAAATATAATAATATATTTGCAACTCGTTTAAAATGCATCCAAAGAACAAACACTGTGGTTGCTACTAGCAACTTCTCAAGTAGCAAGCAAGAGTAAACAGCCCCAGGCAGGAGCGTACCTAATGTACTCTCACTGGGGTCATCAGGATCTGGAGTATTACTCAGCAGACTGTGCATGTCTCCACGTCGACGCTGCCTGTGCCTCCTCCGATACTGAAATTCAGCATATTCCTGCATAAACCAAAGGTTACAAAATACAGGGCAGCATGCAGTAATACTTTTCTGATGCAACAAGCAACACATTTTTATAAAAAATGTGTGATTTTATAGTTTTATTATAAAATCACCCGTTTTTAGAAAAGTAAATTGCAGGTTGTATCATGCATCATACTTCAAAAAAAGATAACCAAAGCCAAAAAGCCACCAGGTAATCCTAAATCTATAAAATAATGAATTAGCAAATAAAAATACTTGAGGCATTACCAACATTTTAATACTTGCAATCTTCCTTTTTAAAGAATTCCAGGTATGCTTCTTTTTGTTTCAAAACTTTAATGCCAAACTTTACACACACACACTTTTTGTAAACGTATACTTTGTGATTTTAGAACATTAAAGCAATTAATGTGAGTTAGACCAATAGGTTATGTCTGGGTCCTGTTGCCAGCAATGGTCAGTAGAGTATATCTTTGGACAAATATAGAAAGCCAGGTGATATATACTGGGACTTGTTATATTTTTCCCAGGCTCTAGGCTCAGGAACAGCCACAGCTGATACTCTCCTATTGAGCAACCTCTGATGGATTTTTATTCCATCAATTACAAATCTCCTAATGTTGCCTAATCTGAGCTGATAATAAGCCACACCCCACAGATCCGAACTCCTGCAGACTATAATTTCTCATGTTGTGTGTATTTACCAATGACAGTTTGTGTAATATCTACGGGAGACATTAACTTCTGACTATATTACACTAAGATCCCAAGGATTACTTATCCTTATAAGTATATACACTTCCAAGTAAATACCTCTGCCAATATTAAGAGACTAATTTTCTGCTTGAACACAAATTTCCAGACATGCTTTTTTGGCTAGTACCTGACTATGTAGGTACAGTCTGTCATTAATCGCAGTCGTTTACTTATATAAGGGAATAAAATCATACACACAGGTAGCATTTCTCTCTTCAGAAAGCAATACTGCTCCTTTCTTCCCTAAGACCCATCTTGGGAAACCTGCAATCCATGGGTTTCCTTTGACCAAATGATTTCTTAAAGATAACATTACCATTAATGTTGCTTTCTTACGTTTAGTCTGCATCCCAGAATGTCTCAACATCTTAGGTATCTAAATCAACAAGTGTCATTTCTCTTACACAATGACCTTATTAATTTTGGTGGTGTTGTAATGTTATATTGTCTTTCCATTAAGTGTTCTAGATCCAGTTTTTATTCATGATGACATGTACAAGCTAAAAAGAACTGTCATGAAATGATCAATGTGGGAAGATTTTTATCTATGTAAGAAGTTGTTCCATGAAAATTTTAAGAACATAAAAATAACTGTAACTGGCCACATGAAAAGTCCATTAAGCCCAATAATGTGTCTTGAGCAGTGGTTAATAGTAGGTACTTGTTATGGGACAGAATAAAAAACAGGGCAAGCACAAAGCGATTATTTTCTAAACTATCCTTCCAGTTCCTAAGGAGTGCTGTGTTTCCTTAAATGGAAGGCAGACCCCCAAAGAACAGAAAATGAAATTTTGATATCAAACAATATGAATGAATTATATATAAGCATATATAATTGCATCACTGTGAATCAGATAAGGAATAATGAGAAGTGAGCCCTGAACACTAATGTTTATTAGTCATATCAAATCTTATCTTTCATCTGCTTTCAAAAGAATCATAGATTTTACCAATAGCCTCTTAACTGTACTTTTTCCTTGATTTTTTTTTAATGCATGAATTTTTTACACAACTCAATTACTACAGCTAAAATTTTATTTCTGTTTACTTGTAACAATTTTATACGTGAGCTAAGGAACTTTTATTTTGTTGGGTAGGAACATCATGGTTTCACACTCATACATACAACAACCAGCAATATTTGCTAAAACCTGCAAGATTTTCTGTGATAACATGTTATGCACAGATCTTCTTGTCAGCGAAAGCACAGCTCTACAGCAAAAAATTTTGTATTGAAAAAATCACTAAAATAAACAAAGACGACCACTATTAATTCTACAAAATTCATTTAGTGCAGGTGGTTGCAAGTATCCTTGATCTCTACGTAGCGAAGAAGCCAACTTGCATAATGCGGTGCCACATTTAGGCAAAGCATAAAAACGTATAAGCTATCATATCTAAGCATGACTGCAATGGCAGCTGCTGCTGAACAGCTTATCAACATATTGCTTATCAGCTTCTTCTCATAACCAGTTCCACTAACAATAAAATACCATCACAATGAGTTTGGTATTTTAAAACACGGAATTATTTCAAAGGAAAGGACTGAAGGAACTAGACAAGAGAAGCAAGTTGATCTTTTGTAGAGAAGCAAGCTATTTTCTCACCAGCATGATGCTCACCAACAACAACAGCAAAGGAAATATATAGAAAAAAGTACATGGAGTTTTCCAGGATGCTTTAAAATGACTAGCTATAAAGAAAACAGCAGCAAGGAAATGTTGAGATGAAGCTTCCTTCCTATCTTAATGCTTTAATCTAATGTTCTCAAAATATAAAATAAAATTAAGATAATAAAAGCAAGCTTTATAGGAAGCTTCTCATTTTAGTGCAGTCTTGAAAATTATATACTCTTTTCCCATATGTGGGTAGCAAAATATTCATTTAAAAACTGTTATTTTCATTCTTGGCTAAATATCAGAAGATCATCTCATTTAAGTATGCAATTTCCGTCCTGCTTTAATATGTAAAAATAAAAAGAAACACTTCAAATGGTTAACAATATTTGGATATATGCCTGTAAGTTTTTGTTGGGTTGTTACAGGAGGATGGAAATTTCTTAGATTTAGACATGCTGAAATAATGTTGCATTGAAAAGTAATCTATGTAATGTTATATATTTAGTCTTTTATGGCTCTCCAGCACAGAGAAGTCAGTTTATTGTTGAGAAATAGCCTTGGGGAGTTTCCCAACAGTTTATTCTAAAACTGGTTATGTACTTGGAAAATTAGGTCATCTTAAACAAACTATAGTCACGTTAGTGTCGCTGGACAGTTAGGTATTCATATATATATATATATATTTCCTTCCATTGTGAAATAAATAAAATGGTAAGCTTAAACCAACTTGAGATGCTTTGAATCAAAATAAGGAAGCTCTTCATGCAGACCACAATCATACCTGTATTTCTACAATATGCAGAACTAACTTAAATATGTAAGAAGAAATAGTTTACCTCAGGGGATGCAAATCCCAAATACTCCCAATCCCATGTCCCACCAGCAAAGCTATAAAGTTAAGAGAAATGAAGTTCAGAGTTGGAACAAAGTATGAACAATAGAAATAGCTTTAAAACCTATCAACATATCCTAGAATCATAGAATGGCCTGGATTGAAAAGGACCTCAAAGATCATTGAGTTTCAAGCCCCCTGCTGAGCGCAGGGTCGCCAACCACTAGACCAGGCTGCCCAGAGCCACATCCAGCCTGGCCTTGAATGCCTCCAGGGACGGGGCATCCACAACCTCCTTGGGCAGTGCTACTCTACTGCTCTTAAATCTCCTTTAATTCTTACCTTAAAACTCATTTAGAAAACCATGAAATTACAATATAAATAATAAAGAAGTGAAAAAAAAAAACACCAATTCTCGCAACCCCAGTGCCCAGGACATTTATTGCACTTAGTTTTTGACGTAATTTTAAAAGCCAGCAGAGGTTTCTTATTTGCAGTTTCATCAACAAAGAGAGGCTGATTAACAGCATATGTGCATCTGAGTCTGTGAAAAGCTGCAATCCCACAATGATCAAATGACAAAGAAAATGTAACTATCTGGGGATCTATGGCCGCCAATTTTATCAGCTCCACTTTACCTCACTTTGACAGTTATCAAATGAACTTTTTTGAGTTGCACAGTATTTTGTATGGCTTACCTGCGCCTGGGTGCTTCTGGTGAGTCTGCAGGGGCAACCCCACGGGCCACTGAGGCTAAGAATTCTTGCCGCTTCTGCTGCACAAGACAAGCTGCACGGATGATTTTATGGCGAGGAGTCCGAAGGTAAGGCCTGTTTACTTTCTGTGCAAGGTCTTCAGTGACCATTTCCAGGTCTGTCTGCAATAGTTAATAAACACAGAATAAAATACTTTTACAGTGAAATGGAAATCAGGCAGACCACTGAATGGAATGATTTCTATTGTTCTGAAAATACCATACAGATAGGAGGCTCTGAAACAACAGCTCTCATGTAATTATTAAAATAATAGAAATTACAGCTTCCTCAGCAGGATGACCTGTTATTATTATTGGTTTTTTTTTGCCTATCTTTCTTCTTTTATTTAAACTTAGCAGAGACAGGAACCATTTTTTAATTTGGTGTTTGCTATGTTATTTGAAACAACAGTCTTGATTCATCAGTAAAGACTTTGAGGTAGGGAATGACCAAGACCAAAGTTATCAGGGCATCCCTGGAAGCCTGCTCTGTAAGGCCTGAAATTTTATCACCTGCCTCAGCTTCTCCACAGTCATTTGGGTCTTGGCTCCACCACTAACCTACACGTGCAGCCACACACGCAAACCCCTGCTCTCTGAATTTCTGTTACCCAGTTATTCCAAGTATAATAAGCCATTTGGGGTCTCCAAATATCTTGCCTATGCTTTTATTGACCTAAATGTTCTTCTCCAGTTTGCAGCAGGGCTTCCCTGTACACATACATGCACCGAACATCTTTGGGGATCCTAAAGGAAAGGAAAGCAAGCAGCAGCCCCTGCAGCTGATGTCACTACTACCCAGGGACTCTCCCAACTTTGCCTCCACCCACTCATCAGACACATCATTAGGCAAGATAGGAGTTATACAAGGAGAAGACAAGTTGACAGAAGCTCCTCCCTACCACACATTAATCCCTTCCCCTGGACCAAACCTCCTCTGCAGTATGGAAAGCACTGATTAAACTGTTTCTACCAGCTGCTTTTTGGAGAGGGCTGCTTCTGGATTTGGGCTACAAAGTCTGCTCAAAATTAGAATTAAGCTAAAAGGGGTTGGTTAACAACAGTAGTTTTCTTTTTTTTTCCTTTCCACCTGTCCTTATTCTTTGGTTCTGCAGCAAAGTGTTGTTTTTAATTCACTCTAAAATTGAACTAAATGCTACTGTGTCATACAGTATTAAAAATCCATCACTTTTTCAGACTTGGTTATGAATATGAAGTATCAGTTCTGCACTACAAAAATGGATACGAGGCATTGATAACTAATACTACCAAAAATGTAACATTAGAAAAGCAAGTTATATGCATGTATTACCTGCATAAGTTCAAATATTTCTTTCTTTGTGCTTTTAGGCTCCAAAAAGAATCCATATGGATAAGAACACTTGAGAATGCGGCGAGTTTTTAGAAGCTCCTGTACTGCATCTTCAATGAATGTGGTATCAGGACAGCCTCCCTCAGCTGTAAGATGATAAAACACTGTGAAAATATTCTCCTGCTGATGTCAGCATATCTTTTAGTGTAAGAGTTTTCCACCAAAACTGTGCATGTCAGCTAAACTGCTGCAGCACAGCAGAAGGTTCTCAATGAGTATACAGTCTTCCTACTATAAGAAGTAAGCACAGAATACACGCTTCTCTCTTAATAATGCTGCTTTCTCTGTGTGTTTGGAATATATGATTTACTGCACATTTAGCTTTCACCCACTGCTTATGAATTCTAGTACTGGAGGGATCACATCACACAGCAGACTGATGTGAGCTCTATTCAAAATAAAAGGTTTAGCCGTAACACATTTGATTTCAAATCGAATTCATAGTTCACAGCAAATACTGACAAATTCTACTTACTTCCACTGAGAGCTTTACTCAACTGCTCCATCTTTTCTTTGGCTGTTTTTAGAAGGCGCTGTTCTAACTAGAACAAGAAAACAAATAAAATACAATACGCTTTTTTTTTTTTTTTAAATGAATGAAATGTAAACAAGAATGAGTAAATATGGTTTGCCCATACCTGGTAGCTAAGTTCATGGTTCTTAAACCTCGTGTAGTAGTGCATAAACCTATCCAGTTCTTGAAATCTCCTATGCTTCTTTTCAGCCTGGAAAAGAAGAAAACAAGCCAAGATAAATCTAATGGTTTAATTTAATAATCATCATTAGATAATCCCATAACTGTTTATATTCCCACCACATGTAAAGCATTATACACAACGCTGACAAGTGCTACACACAAAGAGACAAATGCAATTTTTGAATTCCCAAGCCTGAAAATACTCTAACTGAAGACAATGCACAGCGTGCGCACTATTTTTAAGTAGACTTTTCAAATGTCAAAATTAAAACACGTCTTCTGAAATGCACAGAAGCTAAAGCACCAGCACACCCATTTCAGAAAAGGAAACTGTGACAGAGGAAAGTAAATTAACTAGTCTAAAGTCAACCAGTGGTTATTAGCGAAGGCAAATGAAGGACCAAACTTATGGTTCTATCCACAAATAAGCAGTGTTTCCTTTCTGTCCTTTGGTTATATCTAAGGTTACATTTTCCCATTTAAAACTTTGGTTGGGAAGAATTTTGATTGAACGCAATTGCAGCCTTAGTACTGCTATTTAAGCAAACATTTTTATTTGTTACCTCTACTGTCATCTCTTTGGACTGCTCCTCTACATGCTGAATAACCTCATAGCGAGTACATCTGTAATATCCTCCAGTAGAAGAGCTGTGCTTCTTCCATTCTTCTAAGCATATCCAGCAAAAGTCATACTTGCACTTCAGAAAAAAACAGAAACAACAGGAAAAAAAGAAAGAAGCTGATACACAGTAGCTATGCAGTTATGAAAAACTACCATCATTCTGAGACCATCATACTGTGGTCTAAACTGAATTGTTGTGGAGCCTTTTTCTTATTTCACGTATTGTAGAAGATCTTGGTTATCAAATCACAGAAGTTAGTATTTTTGTTCCCCAAATCACAAGGTCATGTAGAAGCTACAAGTTAAGCTGTAAGTGTATGAAATAAATCAAGTGATAGAGCTGATTAGACCTGTTTTCTTTTTGTTTAGTTTTTTTTTTTAAAAAAAAAAAAACAGTCCAATTTTTCATGTAACACAGAAACTGTTAATGAGAAAGGGTGAATTTTAACAGTTTTCCTGGCTTCAAGGAGAGAAGTGGAATTATCAGAAAGTTTAATTTTATTGAGAAATTAATAATTTACACATGAATGTGACTTTAACTGTAAAATAAACTACTTCAGGTAGGTAAATGCCATTCTTCAAACTGATCTTATCTGCATCTTCTTTGGTTGTTGGTTAATCAAAAATGTTCAGGATTTTGACTTTTTTTCCAGTTTGGGAAGAACTGTTTTTCAGAATCCTAAATATTCTCCAAACAGAGAAGAACAGTTTCTCACTCAATCCTAGTCTGTCTGCACAGTGACCAATACCAGTAATTCAAGAGATGTGCTTCTGAAATCTGTTCTCAGCTGCAACCCTGCTGGTATCTCTGTAGTGCAGTGAATGTGAAAGAAATACTATGGCTTAGTATTTGCTGTAATGTAGAAAGGGCACATAAAACCTTAGAAGTGCCTAACTAACTTCATCTAAGAAATTACAAAAACCATAAGCCTAAAGAAAACAGAAAGCTTGAGTGAAAACTGTCTTCACCAACCATACAATCATAGAATCATTGGAGATGAAAGGGACCTTTAAAGGCCATCTGGTCCAACTCCCCTGCAATGAGCAGGGACACCTACAGCTAGATCAGGTGCTCAGAGCCCCATCCAGCCTGACCTTGAATGCCTCCAGGGACAGGGCATCCACCACCTCTCTGCGCAACCTGCTTCAGTGCCTCACCACCCTTCTTACAAAAAGCTTCTTCTTTATATCCAACCTAAATCTCCCCTCTTTTTGTTTGAAATTATTTCCCCTTGTCCTATCACAAGGACAAGGCTGAACAAGCTGAACAGCCCAGCAATACACATTTCTTCTTTTGTTTCCTAACAGCAACAAAAAAATGTGATTACCAATATTTTAGTCTGGCATTCCTCATGTAAAATAGTGATAGTAATAGCAACTACTAAAGCAAGCAAGTAAAAACACAAACTTTCAAGAATGATTTCAAGTTAAGCCTCTTCTGCATTTACTGAGTAGAAAGCTTTCAAAACAGGTAACACACTACGTAGTAAGGAGACCTGTCTTATCCAGGCTTCCCTGCAGCAAAGAAGATCAAACTATTATTCTCAACTCAGCATTAAAATCTCAGCTGGGTTATTTCAAAACAACTGGAAGCTGTTTACAGACAGATGGGCAAAAGACTGATTTGGTCAATCCTATTCATTTAATGTTTTATGATGAACAAAGAAAAATCCTAAAAAACTGAAACAAAAATGTATAGGAAGTAATAAGTAGTCATTAATAGTACTACTGGAATCCAATGAATTAAACCATGTTTTTCCTCTCTTTGGTAAATTTAACCTTTCCAGAAATATCTAGTACGTACCAGATGTGTTCTTAAGTAGTGGCTTCATACATTCAATTAAAAATATTACAATTCCTGCATTGTACTTTTGCTAATGTTGTCTCATTCGTGGTGTTGATTTTTTTTCTAAAAAGCAATGCAGACAAAGGTATTGCTTCTTGCTATTATGCTGCACCTTTTCTGTTCTTAAATCTTTCTGAAAGTGCTTGCTCTTACAAAATGGTAAGATGAGTGCTGAGTATTAAGTAGAAGAATAGCTGAGCACAAAAGCCCTAAGTGTCTACCACTGCATTGGCTATTATTCAGAAATGCCCACAACATAATAAAAAAAAGTTGCATTATTTTTAAAAAAAAGCAGTACGAAATAAGATGTTCCATACGCAACAGAACTACTAAAGCTTGATTTCCTATTAGTTTCTGCGTATATGCTCCTACTGCAATAATGCCACGTCTCCCAAATTATCTCCCTTCATTATCACTCCACCATATGCATCCTCTAATCTCTCACATCACTGAAAGCCTTTTCAATAACCCAAGGCTCACCCAGTATTCCAGGACCCTTCTCTAATAACTTTCTCTCATTAAACATTCAAAAACATGCCCATCTGTTTGGACACATCTCCCAAAACCTGGAGTTCTGCTTTATGTCCCTTTATGATTAGCTATCCGTGAGGCTGCAGTGGCTAGGCTTTACAAAAGCCATGTGCTGACCCTGACAACTGTCTGAACCAAGCAGGACAGGTAACAGCTGAGCAGGTAACTGCTGAGTAGGTATTTTAGCCTCTCTCTTGGCGGCAGTACAATTTAAGTCTCTGCACAATACAGCTACCAAGTTTCATGAAACCTGCAGTAAATTAATATCTGTGAACTCCCTCCTGTATCTGGTTCAAAGTACCTAGGAGGTTAGAAAAATACTGGGGTTAGGGGAGTGATAGACAGTGGGACTACATGAGCCTTGTTGCCTAAGAAACCGGGCTCATAAAACATCACAGTGCCTGCTTAAATACAAAAATGTGATTCTATGACTAAAGTGTATCCTCTCTACTCCAAGGTACATGCTAGCTGCTAAGAAGCAGTCACAACTCTCTACTCACTACATAGTCGGCTTCAGCAGAACTTACTGCAACAAAGGCTGAAGCTTTGGAACAGATCCTTACTTTAGGAAGGGACAAGCGAGGTGTCCTCTGTACCTTGCATCTGAGCCCTGTGATGATCCTGAAGATACCATTCCTTTCCCTCCCCACAAGTCTGAGGGGAGGCAGCTTCTGTTTGCAAAGGTTTCTCCACCACAAAAGGAAGCCGACTGTTTTAAGGACAGTTCAAGCTGTTTATAAGGAACGACATCAAAGAGGAATAGAACTGTGGTTCTCAGCCAGTGCTTCAAAATGGTACTAAATTCAATTACCTATACTCAACAAAGTTTAGTGGCTGAAGTCCTCTCAAGCCTTAAACCATACTTTCATTCTATTGAGATTAGCTCAGTGACAGCAAGTGCTGTCAAATAACTGAAGAGGTTTTCTTACATCCCGAACATTTTGTTACACTGGCTGAACATGAGCTGGCAGCAAGCCCAGGTGGCTGAGAAAGCCAATAGCATCCTGGCTTGTATCAGTGGTGTGCTCAGCGGGACTAAGGAAGGGATTGTCCCTCTCTACTTAGCTTTAGTGAGACTGGGCCTTCAGTACTGTGTTCAGTTTTGGGTCCATGGCCCTAAATACAAGGAGGACATTGCTTTGCTGGAACACATTCAGAGAAAAGTGATTAAACTGGTGAAGGGAATAGAAAAAAAGAATTATATATGAGGAGTAGCTGAGAGAACTGGAGCTGTTTAAACTAGAGCAGAGGAGGCTGAGGGGAGATCTCACCGCTCCCTACAACTACCGGAAAGGAGGTTGCAGCGAGGAGGGTGTTGGCCTCTTTTCTCAGGTGACAAATGACTGGACACATGACAGCAGCCTCAAGTTGTGCAAGGAGAGGTATAGAGTGGATATTAGGAAGAATTTCTTCATGGAAAGGGGGGTTAGGCATTGGAACGGGGTGTACAGGGAAGTGGTGGAGTCCGTATCCCTGGAGATATTTAAGAGAGCTGTAGATGTGGCACTTAGGGAGATAGTGAATGTGGTTCTACGCAGTGGCTGGACTTGATCATAAGAATCTTTTCCAGCCTCAATGATCCTATGATTCCACATTCCACATATGGATTGTTTCAATACTGTCACCAATATGATTCTTCTACAAATAACTATTTCTAACACTCTTAACTCTGTTTACACTCTGGAAAATTTCAAACTGTGCTGAACAACAGACTTTATTACACTTTTTATCACTATGGAATTTATGAACTCCTTTAAAAATCATTTAAGAAGGAAAAAAAAAGAACAGCAAAACTGGCCTAAACTGAAGTGGAAGAGAATCTGCTCTCTGTTGACAAACTACTCCAAGAAAAAAAAAAAGAACAACCACTTCAGCTTGTATCACAAACAGAATACGTAATGATAATATAAAGAAAATAGCAATGTAGACTGAGACGTTTCCAGATGAATGTTAGTCTCCATTGCTAAACATCTCAGGTTTTAATTGGAAGCCTATTATGTCAAATATGTGCAATTTTCTTATTTTTAATGATGCTCCTCAAAGAGGTATTAGCTGTAGTTAGATATTTCTAACACAAAGAAAAAATATGCCAAATATGCCGTTTTTAACTAATTTGAGAGTGTTCTCAAATGATAATGAACTCATGGCAACAGATATTCATTCTATTTCAGTAGCAATAGTGCAAACTCGTGACTAATTTTTTGGCTGCTGTCACCAATAAGTTTGTTTTGGAATTACTCTTTCCTGTCTTTTCATTTCTACTGCTTAATTAATATTTACACTTTTCCATTTAGATTTCTCTGTTTTGTTGCTATATAGAGAAATAATGCAAAAGAAAAATGTAATAAGGCAAGATGTTCATTAGACTTTACCATTCCTTTAAAAGTATCATCTTCTGCCAACTGAAAATATTATAGAATCATAGAATCACCAAGGTGGGAACAGACCTCTAAGATCATCCAGTCCAACCATCCACCTATCAACAACATTTCCACCTAAACCATGTCCCTCAGTACAACATCTAAACGTTTCTTGAACATCTCCAGGAACGGTGACTACATCACCTCCCTGGGCAGCCTGCTCCAGCACCTGACCACACTCTTGGAGAAGTATTTCCTAACGTCCAACCTGAATCTCCCCCACCGCAACTTGAGGCCATTCCCTCTAGTCCAGTCGCTAGTTACATGAGAGAAAAGGGCGACTCTCACCTCACCACAACCTCCCTTCAGGTAGTTGTAGGGAGTGATAAGGTCATCTCTGAGCCTCCTCTTCTCCAGACTTATTCCAGCTCCCTCAGCTGCTCCTCATAGGGCTTGTGCTCCAGACCCCTCACCAGCTTCGATGCCCTTCTCTCAACATGCTCCAGGGCCTCCATGTCTTTCTTGTAGTGAGGGGCCCAGAACTGAACACACTACTGGCCTCACCTGGGCTGAGTACAGAGGGATGATCACTTCTCTGCTCCTGCTGGCAACATTATTTCTGATACAAGCCAGGATGCCATTGGCCTTCTTGACCACCTGGGCACACTGCTGGCTCATGTTCAGCCAAGCATCGACCAGAACTCCGAGGTCTGTTTCCTCTACACAGTCTTCCAGCCACTCTGCCCCAGGCCTGTAGTACTGCCTGGGGTTGCTGGGGCCAAAGTGCAGGACCTGGCGCTTGCACTTGTTGAACCCAGCTATGCAGCCTGCCCAGATCCCTTTGCAGGGCCTTTCTACCTCCAAGGAGATTGACACTTCCTCCCAACTTGGTGTCATCTGCAAGCTTACTGGGGGTGCACTCAATGCCCTCATCCAGGTTATCAATAAAGATATTGAACAGGACAGGCCCCAATATCGACCCCCTCTTCATTCTCTACAATGTTATTAATGATGATTAAACTATCAAGGATTTCGGTTCCCTCAAGTTTCATACTGTATTGCCAAGAACTGACAGGTGTTTAGGAAATCTTGATAATTACACTGTTCACTTGCCAGCCAAATAAACTTTACTAAATATGAAACACCTTCTTCTATATATATACAGATAACCCATTATTTGCAGATTACCTATTTTTTGCAACAGATTCCATGAGATCTTAGGCCTGACATTTCAAAATGTTTGGACTTTTGTGCTCCTGAAATGTATATATGACACAACCTGAATTATGTTTTCACAACAAATTATATGAGAGGTCTTTCTTACCTTTGCACATTGCATGTGGTTGCAGCCCTCATTCTTCTGAATTGGAGATTTGCAGTTGGCGCATGGTTTGGAGTTAGTTAGTAACCACAGGCAGTTGGCAGCATCTTCATATGCCTCACTAACTCCCACAACTTCATGAATGTGACAGGAGGATGTGGACCATGTGAAAACAAAGAAGTTGAAATTGTACTTGTTTAATCTTCTGTGAAAATCAGATTAGGAAAGATATTTGTTTACCTATTTCTTGACAGAATATTGTAATTCTTCATTATATATATTTCTGACATATATACATACATATACAAATTTGTATAAAATATATACAATACTTCTGTGTATTGTAGTCTGTAGCATATATAATACATAGATGATATAAATATATGAAAAATTGATGTCGTTTGACTAAGCATGGTGCATTTTGCATCTATAACATCTTCTAGAATAATCTATGACACAATAGAAAGGCTCTGGACTGTGGTAACCAAGTTAAGTTAGTGTTTATTGGAGTTACTGTTCATTTTTTTTGTTTCTGCCTGTCCTGTGTAAACCCAAACATTGTTAGTTGTCTCACTAGAAGTTACTTAACATGAAGCCATTCTCTGTTAATATCCTTGCATTTCACAGTCAACCTTACTATTATTATCACCCATTGCCCTTGAACAGTTTTAAAGCACACAAACAACTGCATGAACGCAATTAAACAGAAGTGCAAACTAGGACAAAGATTTTAAGTTGTCCAGAACAAGTAAGTTATATTCAGGAATAAATGAAAAAAAATGAAGGAAGGCTGTAAAAGGAAGGGAAAAGAGTTCCATCTGTCTGAACCACATGCAGATTTATGAGGAAACAGGTAAGAATGGCTTCAGGATAAGAGTCTATCGTTACTGATACCCCATATGCAGTTACAGCATGAAGTTGCCCATCACTCAGTGGTTTGCTTTCCTTCCTCTTCTTTATTTTTCAACCAGTGTAGAGTTTTGACTAACGCAACTAAAAATTCCCTTTAAAAATAAAAGATGACAACAAAATAATAATAAAAAAGAGGAATGACTTACGTTCTTCTGGTTTCATTTCAGATATTTTCTGTAGCCAATCCTTCCAGGTTTGGCAGTCACAAGGTTCATGTGCTTCACCAAGACATTCCCTGGAAATTAAGATATATACACAATAACTACTTATTTAGAATTAAAGTTGAATTGTTGATTTGGAATTAAAGTTGAAATTGCTTCAAACTAAAAGACATGGAAACATATCAAATAAAGTCAGGAAGATAAAAAGTAATTCTATTATTTTAAAATATCCTTAGACCTCACACTACAGTTTCTGTGATAAAACTATATTTAAACTCATCATAAAATGATTATCAAAAACTAGGTAGTTTGCTATACGCAAAATGCATTTTATGTAGAATTAAATGTACCAATTCAGTTGTAATAATTAATCTTTGACTCCTTTCATGCCTTCAATCTAGAACAAGATCCAAGCCCTTCAATTGGTTTTAAGAGTTTGTGAATTTTTACTCTTTCCATCAGTCTCCAAATGAAATGGAGAGGGCTTTCCATGACACAGTGGAGAAATGAGCTTTTCTTGAGGTTACTACTAGCTTTAAAGATAGCAATCACTACTGTATAGCAATAGCTGTCTGGCTTCCAGATGGCACTTGGCTGTAGGCAAATGCATGAGTATGGACTCCAGATTTGTAATAACTCCCTGTTTAACCGGAAAGGTGGCAAGCAGCCTCTGACATGTGCTGCATCAAACAAACAAATGAGATGTAGTATATTTCTGGTGGACATCAGCTGCATCACAACATACACAAGTTTTCTGCAGATCAAATGGTGAACTGCTTTCTGCAGAGCAGATCCTGAAGCTAAATTAATACCCCTCTGATCACTCTTGTCCACATCTTAAGCAGAAACATCTGAACAAAGAAAAGGTTAAGGCAACAGTTTTCAACCTTTTTTTCCACTAGTTAGTCTGTGTCGTGTTTTAATCTAGCAAGTGGCTCAAAAACACACTGTTGTTTACTCACTCCCCCCTTTCACAGTGAGATGGGGGAGCAAATTAAAAAAACCCAAAAACTCACGAATTGTTGAGATAAAATGATATACTAAGACAGAGGAAAAGAAAAGGATAGTAGTTATGACTATATATATATATGAATGTAGGTAACAAGTGATGCACAAGTAATTGCTCACCACCCTCCAACCAATGCCCCCCAAGTAGCAGAAGAGAGCAAGGACTCCTACTCTCTTCAAAACTCTCCTTCTGCATGGTGTACAGAGTATTTCTTTGGCCAATTTAAGTCAGCTGTCGTGATTCTGTCTCCCCACAGCTCCTTACTCCCCCTCTTCCTCCCCAACAGCCCTTTGATGAGACGTTAGAATGACCCTGGCTCTGTACAACACTGCTTAGCAACAACTATAAACATCACTGTGTTATCAACTTTGTTTTTCTCCTAGAACCAAAACACAGCATCATAGCAGACACTCTGAAGAGAACAATTCCATCCTAGCTGAAATGAAGACAGTCTGCTATAATACAAGCTTAAATTCATTACACAAGGAGATACCAAGATACTAAGATCCCTGGCGTAATTCATTTTTTTGGCAATATTACTGAGCTTCTAAGGATGTAAAAGCCAGACTTGTGTCTTTGAGAGACAGGTCCCATCGTGTTGAGCCTTTCTCCTTTCCCACTAGAGCCTGCAGGAAACAAATCTCAGAATGGCTTCACTCTTGCTGTTGTCAGTATGAAACAGAAGCGGGATTTTTAATGATGCGTATACATAAACATATACACATCCTACTCACAAAAGGAAGTTAGAACAACAACTTTCAAAAGTTCTTTCCTTAGCTTACCAAGAGTTTTTATCCTGGGATTCCATTTTACTAGAGCAAGAGTGATGAGCCTATTGCTCCTGCAATTTTTTATGAAACAAAGTTGTATTTTGGATAGACTCCATGACAGCACAAACTGAAAGGAAATAACACCAAATGGTTGTGACAATTTAAAGTTCAGCCTTCCCAGACCACCTTCCTCAACAGTCAGCATGATGATTTATTTGAAGGTATGGTACATACTTAATGAACTTGTAGCAAATTTCAACAAGTTAAAATTCATGGAAGGGCTCAAAGCATTGTCCAGGAAGCACTTCTTGATTTTTTTCCCTCCTGATAATATTTACATCATATAGCGAATTTGATACGAATCAAAACAGCAAAACAGTTGCAACTTAACGTCAGCTTCCCCAGTGTACCTGAAGAGATCTTCAGGTACAGGGGGAAGGGACACTGAAGGGACTCTGCCCCTTGTCTCCTTCTAGGATGGAAGGAATGAGGACTGATGATGCAAAACTGTGTGCAGTGCTTCCAAAGACTATTTTCCGTAAGTGTCCTCTTGCTACAATTCCATATGCTTCTTGTACAGCGTTAAGAGGTTCTAACATACAGAATCTGGTAATACATAGATGTACTATTTGTGCACCATTTTCATCAGCATTACATTTAAAAATCTCAGAATTATGTTTTGAAAAGGAATGGAATTTTATGTTTGTCAGAATGATTAGATTCTGTTGAAGGTGCTATTAATAGTGGGTAATAAAAAATTAGTACATTCTAAAGAACTGTGTTTAAAAGAAACATTCCTACTTCTGCATTGTCTTACTTTTATGAGCAGAAAGGCTAGAGATCCTAAAAATGGAAATTCCACGCTGACAACACATCATAATTTGTTCTTAGTACATAACAGCAAATGATTATCTACAGGTTAGTCAGGATTTTCTGATACAGAGATTCTGAAGAATCTCTTACTAAAGCCATATTAGTTGATATTATAATGTCTAAACTGTAGATTACTTGTGAAAAACTCGCAGAACTGGTAGAAGTATGAAATGCGGAATGCGTTGATTGACCTTTAAAGATATAAATCAATATCCCTTCAAGAATACAATGATGATGAAGAAACTCTGAATTAAGAATGCATTTTCTTTTTCTCCAGAGGAACAAGAGCTGCACCAGCGTGACTTCAGACTAGACAATAGGAGAAATTTCTCTACCAGGAAGGTGGTCAAACACTGGAACAGGCTTCCTAGTGAGGTGATTGATGACTTGTCGTCTGTCAGTGTTCAAGAAGCATTTGGACAATGGCCTAAATAATATGCTTTAACTTTTGGTTAGCCCTGAAGTGCTCAGGCAGTTTTACTAGCTGATGTTTGAACGTCCCTTCCAACTGAACTATTCTATTTCTGTCATGCACAGGGTTTTGTACTATGAGACTAACATGGCTGCAAAAGGTTCTGATTCATAGTACTGCAGAATGCTTCAGTTGTTAGCAGAACTTTCTTGCCTTTGATGAAAATTTGCTTTCACATGGAGGAAAAAAAGGCCCTGGAAATGCTTTCTTGGACATTTTACTAATAGAATGAGGTCTTTTTTCAAGACTTCAGGAAATATTATCAGGAAATATTAAAAAAAAAAAAGGAATTTCTCATAAAAATTATGCACTTGGAGGACATTTTCACATTCAGGGGACATTCTAGGGAGGTAGTGCATTCAGCCCATTTAAAGGAAGCAGAATCTGCCCATGTCTGAAGGAGTGTAACAGTATGACACAAAGTGGTTTCAAGCTCTGACCTTCAGGTTAATGTAACACTCTGTCAGGACACCGGTAGTCAGAAGCAAGGATGAGAGGGTGCTACCTTCTTTTGGAACAGCACTAAAGTTTGTTTTATGTTCACTGATAAAAACACCTTCTGGTTTGTCTTCACAGAATTTGTTTCTTTCCCAGTTCTCCACCAACTGTGAGCAACTTTCTCCAAAGAAGTTAAGTTTTCCAACTTTACTGGTTGCTTCATTATGTCTACTTTCCTCTTGCCCCTCCCCCCTTTCCATTCATAAGGGGAAAGAGCTAAAAGCAGAAGTCACTAAAACCACTACAGCGGTCTGAAATCTCAAGGAACAAGGATAGGGCTTGCTCCAGACTTCAGAAAAATATCCCACTACTTTTTTGTTTTTGTTAATATTGTTCTTGTCCTTTCCCTGGAACTGCTGAAGATAGACAGCTTAGGGAATCTGAGGGATGTTTTTTAAAATATGTTAGGATTTTAACTTCTTGAACTTGTATTCATCTTAAGACTTAACAGAAGACAATATAAAACAGAACTGCTCGAACAGTGAAATGAAACAATGATTGGAGTGATCCAGCAAACAGAAATAGCTATGTACGTTGCAAAAAATCCTTCAAAGTTCTTTTTAAGGTCAAGCTTTTCTGATGTAATTCCACCAAAATTCTGAAAGAGCGAAAACCTGCTGTTTTCTGTCTATAATTCAGAGTATGCCCTAAGTTATACAACATCTATCCAGAACAGACACAAAAATCTCTCCACTGATACCCCAGCCCCCTCAGATGAGAAAATCACAGCACTTCATGCTACTGTTCTGCTTCTAACAGATCTAATAATTAATAAGACAATATTATAAACCTTTGCTGTGCCCCAGAATACTGAAATATTTGTGTATATAAGGTTATTGAATAAATCCAGGAATAGTACAGTCATATACCAACCCATCAAAATTTTTGCAGCATGCTTGGTGCTAAGTAGAACTTTAAATTTTTTATTAATCCTTGGAACAGCAGTGATTATGCATTTGTGTAGACAAAGATACATTTCTAGCACTAACCAGCAGAAAAGATGTCCCTTTCCACAATCTACAGCAGGAGCTTTTAGCATGGGGAAGCTAAGTGTATCGGATCCTGTTGAATTTGATCCTTGTCTTGTTAGTCTTACTGCTCTTTCACAGCCTGGGATGGGACACCATTTAATAGCAGGATTGTTTTCAACAAAGGCCTGAAGAAAAAAAAAAAGAAAATATTTTAACACAGAAGATCATATTTAATCATTGATATAAAACAGTCTGTCATCATAATCTTTCCTTGAAGGAACAAAGTCAAAAAGCATAATGATAATTGTAGCTACTTTGATAGGCTTTTTAAAATAGCTACTAAAAGGCAATAATTTAATCTCCATCTAAAAAATAGCGTTAAAAAGTATAAAGTATTCAAACAGCACTCCAGACTTAGGCTGAGATCCAAATTATTTATATCCCACACAAAAAGTTAGTGTGTGCAAATCAATTCCTTTGTGATACGGCTTACTGTAAACTTCCACTATATATCCACTGGCAATAGAGAACTGACTCTTGTAGTTGAAAACAATTTAAATCTTATTGATTAAAACAAACTCCACAATATAATCGTCTGCAATAAACTTGAAATCAGAACTAGACTAACTCAGGACATAAACTACAAACTTTTTTTTATTAATGTAGCAGGTCTTCTTTCATAAAACTTCTATGAAAGTTTGGAGGTGGAAAACCTTGAAGAACCTTCAATACTTCCCTTCAGAACGATGCCGATAACCAGTCACTTTGAAGATGAAGATGTAAAAGATTAATCCGATCTGGGTATTTCATTTTTACCACATTGTGTAAGACTTTATTAAAGAGACTTGTCATACAGAAAAGTATTGTATTGTAAATGGAAAAAAAACCCTTTCTGCTTTCTCTTGTCCTGCCACCACTGATAACATAACACATTACCTAGCTTATTATTACACATAGTACAAAAGAAAAAAGGTGAATTATAAGATTGTTCTTAAAAATAATGGAAATAAACAAATAAAAAGTCATATGGGAGAATCAAATCAAGGTTTCCCTTTTATATATAAATATATAGCAATAGTATCAAGCATTGAATAGAAAAAAATTAAGTAATTCACTTGCATTAATATTTTTAGATGGAAATAGGCACTACTTATGAATGGAATCAGTCTCTTGATAATAAAAATCATCCAAGACCTGTTAAAAATTTTTAGACCTCCAACACAAACAAATCTAGCAGATTAAAAGATTCAAATAATCTTTTACAGACATTAGATTGATCAAATAATGTTATTAATACTGCGTTAGTTAATACATTGTGAAAATACCATATTTATGCTTTAGGAAAATACAGTGTTCTTTTTTTCTCAGTGGTAATCAAACATTCATATTGTGGCATACAAGACACCCAGTAATTTAGTGTACATATTAATTTATGAAGTCCTTCTGGGAAGGCTACAGATAAACTGCAGCATTCCACATGGTAGCTGTATAGTACTTTTAATAAAAAGAAATACATCTCAAGAGTACAGGAACAGTTTGACAATTTACCTTAATGTCAAATTGAAGGTATCTTTTGTCCATCTCCTTGGAAACCACACTTTCTATGATGTCTACAGGCACAAGCTGGAAACAATCATATGCTGGGCAAAAAATGTTGTGAGCTTCACCCTCTTGAATTTTCAGATTCAAAAATCTGCCAGAATTATGCCAGTCAGTATTTGTGAATAAAAAGTAAAAATTAAAAGGCTACTAAATATTTTATATCAGGTTCATAAATATTCAAATTAATCATTTTAAAACAAAGAATAGGAAGTATCCCTGTCACCTCAAAAGGACTATAGATGATGAACAGTGTAATTAAAAAAAGAGAGAACAGTATTGTGGTCAGGAGTAAGCACCATCAACCACATATAAACCTGTGTGTTTGTAGTTTCCATCCTTGCCATTTCTCAGAGGCTCCTATGCAATGTTTAATTAAACTGAGCATTACTTCTAACTTAAATAAGAAATGGAATGTATAAGTGTAATTAATCTAGGAATGATATGCATCTGTGCTAGTCAAAGCAATTCTGCTCTTAGAAACAATGTGAGACCTTTATAGTCCCTAACCCCTAGAAATGCAGGACAGAAGATGCCCAGAAATCTGCTGAAAACTGGACTATAACTCACAGCTCTGTTTAGTTTAATTGCTAGTACCTCAGAATACTCATCTGAAGGACAGGCATTTGAAAGTTAGCCATCTGGAGTCCTTAAATAGTTAAGATAGACATTCATCTTAAAATGGGATAACTCAGTTCTGCCTACTCCCCATGTAACAGAAATGTCTGCCTCAGAAAGATGAACCACCCTTGATAATGCCATCATGAACATCTGGCTGACATTGCACTGTAGTTCTGAGTGCATGCACAAATCATGGTATGCGTAGGCCAGTACTCAAATTAGAAGCACCATGTCAAGCCGGGGATCTCTTTGTAACTTCTAAATTACTGCATAAATACTTACAAAACAACTGGAGCATGACTACTAATTCTCTGAATACTGAAAAAAATTGCCTTCTAAATGCCTAAAACATGATACAGAGACAGTGCTCCTCCTTACCATAGGAGAATGGGTTCATATAAACTGGGCTAATCTGCAGTAGGACTAACTGTGCTGACATGTCTCTGTGTAACAAGACACTGTAGTGGTACAATGCAGCACAATCTCTTGACTGAGGAAATGAATAAAAAAGCACTGCTAAAAAGTACAGCTATCATTATTCCTAAGTTTTTTTTTTCTTTTCACTAGCATGACTGTTTGGACTTAAATTGTATAGTGATGAGAGCATTACACTAACTGAGCAATTAAGATAAAGATACTCTCCAATTATTAACTCTCAACGTAAGAAACCATTTTAATAACTTTTCTGACTGGAAACGGATTTAACGATGCCTCAAGTCAGTGTGCTGAACTAAGAGATGGAATTAAGCACGTGCTTAACTTAGTAACTGTGTAGCCTATTGCCACTATCACACACATATGTATGCCCATATGAGTATGCCCATTCATTCACATGAAGGCCTAAAACAGTTGTCGGTCCCTTTGAATGATAACTTAAAATACTCAGCAGGATCAAAACAGCAGCTCCCTGAAACCCAGGCAGTTTAATGTCTCCATCTTTCCCTCTCCAAAACAGCAAAAACGTGTTTATCAAAATATGTAAAAGTACATGTACTTACGCCTCCCAGCATGCTCTGCAGAAGTCATGCCCACAAGGCATATCCACTGGGTCTTCAAACACAGAAATATTACACATACAAATGTCACACTGTAGATGAAAAAATACTTCAGATTAAGAAATACCATAAAGCTTTTCATATTATTTGCAGGACACACTGGGCTGGAAAACCTGAGCAAAACTTTAAAGTGCTAAATAAAGAGAAAAATCTAACTGCAGCCAGAAAAAAAGTTATTTAGGTTAAAGAAATAGTTTAGAAATAGTAATGAGAAAGATTCCATCTCTCTTTTTCTATGCCTGTCTATCCAAACATCTCATTTTGGGGTGTCTTCTGTCCTGTCCTCCAGCTCAGCAAGTGCTCCACTGTGCAGAGTGCCGAGATCTCAGTTCTAGAGGAAAATGGGCCTTGTTTTCATGAGATTCATAGGCAGCCATTAATGAAGTTTGGAAATGCTAAGTGCTTCTTGTAGCCTCTGTCATCTCAAACAGTCAGGTCCAAATCACAAAGGAACAATTTGGTTGTGCAGGAGCAGCAACTATTTTAAGTATTAAAAACAGATTAATATGGAGAGTATTACATTGAGGCTTACAATCAAAATAAATAGATGAAACTACAAACATTCCAAAAGAATACACCCCTGTTTAATTTTTTACCACTAGGTACTGTAGAAAAAATAATATATGGAATATTGAGGTCCTTACTCGAAAAATATTTTAAAACTAGAGATGACATTACTCATTGCTTACAGTTAGACATGAAGATAAATATTTCATGTTCTTCAAAGACTTTAAGCAGATTTTTCTTTCCACTGGAAAAAAGATTCCACGAGAATTTACTTCAACTTTCAATACATTAGATATTACACATACACAGGATAGCATTTCAAGGCTAATTTAGCCTGTAGCCACTTTTAAAAAATACTTGTCTTCAAGCCAAAAGCAAACCAAACCAAACAAGTCTGCCTTTAAAGTGCAAAACTTGATGAAGGAATTTATTTATTTAACAAAAACAACCCAACGTATGATTGAACACGTGCAATTGCGCATTTTAATTAGGGAAATATTCCTGCACAATATTTCACTGCTAATATAAGTAAGTGTAGGATAACATTAGTCCATACTGCTGCTCTTTCAACATTTTACATTTAAAGAAATAAAACGTTTACATGCAGGAATACAAATTCTTTACTTTATTACGAGATCTAGGGATGATCCATTTGCAAGGCTTCATATAATATTCTAGAAAAAATGCTTAGGTTACAGGGCAAAAGTTTTATAATGTTGCAGCTGTGGATTATTAAAAAGAGAACTCTGTCTTCCAAAAGAACCACACTGATTTTAATGAAAGGCACTTTCATATTTCAAATTTGTACAATCCTTCTAAACTGCTTGATGCAGCCCACACATAGTAAAAGTAATTATAAGCTTACAGTACACTAGTGGGCTGACATTTCAAAATGCAGACAAAGAGAATTTTGTTTTCCAAAGAAAAAAAATTCAGAAGGCAAGGTTCACAGCATTGGGTATATTCGGGAAAATGGATACAATGAAAGCTAACATCTTGAGAAGCATGAGATGAGAAGCTCAAAAGAGCCAAAGGTAGTGATTTGATTGTAGCTGGATAAAAGTCTACTTTGTCAGACTAGGTGAAAAAAGAGTCCTTAACATTAGCCAGATACTCAATTGTGTTATTATACAGAATGTTTAAAGTGTAAATTTCTTCGTTCACCGCTTCTGGAAAGAAAAACGCTTTGTATCTTTGCAAACTTATTTTCCAAACGAGATGACAACGCGGCTTGCCTGTCCGTGTAGGTGTGCTACGTTTAAATCCAGGCTCTTCTACCCTGTTAGTTTCAGATCTATTTATATGCTTACCACAGCTGTCTCGATGTCTCCTGGTGACGGGCTGATTTCATCTGGGGAAGTTACAGAGGAGCGAGTAGTGCGGGGAGTTCGTGGAGAAGGCAGTGTATCCCACGCGTTGTACCCACTTGGAGGGGGAGTGGGCATCTGAACCCCCGAGCGCTGGCAGCAGTTCTCTGGATTAGACATCCATGCCTCAAGCAACTTCTCCCTGTCCCAGTCTTCAATAAATACACAGACAAAGGAAATGACACAGCTGATGATGCTTGAAATCTATTTTGCAACTGCATCCACAAAAAGAATACCTATGTGCTACACTAAAAAAATTAGAAATAAATAAATACAATTAATTATATTTAGATGTGAATTTTCCCATTTAGTTACAAAAAAGAAGTAGTGAAAGAAACATTATTATGTATGAAGACCTTAAAACTAATACAGATCTTTCATAATCATTGTTTGAAATGTTTTTAGTCTCTGGTTCCTAAGATTAATACCGAAGTTATCTTACAAATATTATTTTTTTCCTATGAAAAATAATTAAAAGTTCTCATTTAAATATAAATATATCAAATGCCTATATTGATTTGAATTTTAAGACATGTACAATACTCACGGATCAGATGAAATAGAATTTCTAGAGGAAACACAAATTTTCCATTTTTTCCTATCACTTTAATAAATATTTTAAAGTTGGTTTTGTTTGTTCATTTTTTATCTTAGGTACTCATACTGGAAACTCATATTTATTAACAAAAGATCTTTGTTGTTTTTATTGAATTTTATAACATACACAGGAGAAGATAAATAGTATTCCTATGCTATGTTAAAATTGAAATAAGATTCACGTATTCTTAGTGCTGACCTTAGTAAAAATATCACCACTGTCAAATAATGATTGCTCCCTCCTTCCTAATATGAAAATACCCTTGATCTGGGTAGGATATTCTAATCAGATGCTTACTTACCAAAGCTAAACCATATCTTCAGTTAAATTCATTTAATTTGTTTGAAGCCATGTAGTCTCAGCATATACAGACTTCAGTAATTACAAATGTTATTAGTGTTTTGCATATTACCCTGGCCATATAGACTTTGAGAGGGAAGCACGCTGATGCTAACATACAGATGAAATTTGCCACAAGTTTTCTTGAGTTCCTTTGTAGTGCATCTTTAAAATAAGCCAGGGTTAAGACATGCTACTAAATGGTTTCCATTGTGTTCTCTTTACTAAATGATGAGTTTAAGTAAAATATGAAATAGTTACATTTGCTGAATTGCCTCTTGTACATCCTGAAATCAATTTAGCATGAAATAGGAGAAAAACAGGAACAATGTTGAAAAAACACATGGAAAAATTGAAAAGTTCTTAAACCTCCCAAAATACACAATTCTTGCAGCTCATGTCAGTAAATTGATATAGTTGAATGACAAAGGAATGCAAGTTAGATGGATTAAATATTACAACTTTAAACTACTAAAAGTAGTGCACAACAATACACAATAATCTTTCCAAAAATTTAAAAAATGCTTTCACACATTAGGCATGAATTAAGACATCACATTATTCTTTTATGAAGTTCAAGATTAAATACAAAAACATTGCAATTTGGTGTTTGGTGTTTCCCAGTTGTCTCATGCCTTGTAAATAGCTCCATTATTCCTTTTACTGGGCCAAACCAATTCTCTATTTTCAAACAAAAAGAAATTTTGTTTGATTAATTTCCAGGGTATGATCACAGCTACAGGCAAAATAGCTGACTTTCTCATGACTTGCAGAAGTCTGTGTGTTTTTCACCACACTGGTCAACTGCATTGAGTTACAGCTACCTCACATAGGCAACATCAATGGAATGCCCTTTGCAACGCCAACCAATTTCTTCTCAAATTTCAATTCTGCTCACCAGATGCTGGCAGACATTCCTGAACATTTCACATCAACCTCACTGCTTTTGGACTCATGATGAACTGTGCTGTTAATTTGAACAGTTCTGTCATCATTTTCTTCTTCAGAGTGCGCAAGGCACAAAACATGCCTACTCACTAAGTTAAGCATTTAGTAATATCTAGCATCAACGACATTTTCTGAGAACCCAAAGTAACATCCAAATATTGTATATATAAATACCGAGAATAATTAACACTAAAAAAACATTTATGCAAAGACTGCCTTAAATATGATCACACTGGCACTGAAAATCACTGGCACAAGTTCATGTTGGCTTTAATGCTGTGGTAAAAGGAATGAAAACTATCAAAAAAAATAATTTAAGGGAGATAAGCATAGGGTACCATGCCAGCTTATAACAGTCAGCCATATTCTGTGGGTTTACAAGAATATTTTCTTATTTCATTTTTAATACGCTCTTTTATTTTTACAGAGAACCCACAAAAATAACAGGGCTCAAAAAGTTAATCCAGCAATACAGCGATAAGCATGGAAACCATTAACTGCCTGAGCAGTCTCTTTGGCATACAGTAACAATGTGGAGGCTTCAGTAAGCATAAGTTTTGAATGGATGAATCAAAGCCTAAAGCTTCCACTGAGCTTCAGACAGATACTTTTGTCTGGAGTGACCTCACTGAATTCTGACAACCCCAGCTTCAGTTACACAAGAGCACAGACTGATTTCACTGACATTAAACTAGTTACAAATATACAACAGGAACCTATAGCCTATATTTAAAGAGTAGCTATTAAAATCCTTAAAAGGACAGACAGTTCCCTGCATTAAAGCTCAAGGCCATTTCCAAACATTGCAATGGCCAAACAGCTTTTACTGTGACAAAAAATAAGAAGGAAAATAACTTCTGATGCAGTTTTAGGCACAAATATGTAACAGCAGAAAACCAATGGTCTGATAAAAATAGGAAAAATGAACTTTTTTGACTTTTTTTTATATATAAAACCATGGAAGTTCTACTTCTGTGTCTCTCACTAAAGTAGAAAAGCTCTATTTCTCCACATTGCTTAAGTTAAAACATTATCCGCTATATTTCCTAGTTTGAATCACTTCCCTATCAACTTTCCTGTCTGCCTCAATGCTGCAGATGTACTTCTTTCTGAAACACTGTGTGAACTACATCCTATTATTCGATTAACCATTACTTCTCTTTTTCTTGAGAATAAAAAGTGAACGCACTCACAACTCTGATTTTGATTTTGCTGAAAACAGGTTTTTTTTCAGTCTTTAAGGTTTTGTATTACCATGTGCCCGGAGAAGAGCTTCTGCAGTAAAGAGCGGTGCTTGAAGCATGTCAGCAGTTTCCACTATCAGCATATCCTTAAGCCTCCGCAGATCCTGAAGTCTTAGCCCCTCGTATGGCTTTGGGAAGAAGGAGAAAGATAATTCACAACTAGCAGTGTTTCCTCTAATTCTACATTAAAATGAAAACATTCAAAGTGATATTACTGATAATTATCTCAACTGTGCGGCAAGTTGTGACAAAATGTATTTATTGTGCAAACCAAAGACCATGCAAAGCTATATAGAAACATTGTCATTTTGCAATACTGTAGAATGATTTTTGTACAATCCAAAATCCAAAAGACAGTATTTCCACAGTACTCCATTATAACTGGAGGCCACGTTCAAATGATGAACTAGCCTAATATAAACTCTCTCGTTCTCCTTTTCCCTTCCCACTCCCCTTTCAAGGAAGCTGCATTTCCATCGAATACAATTGAATTTTGAAGTGATTAAAACTGAAATACTGAGACATGCACGAGAATGCATGACTAGATTTAAACTATGGACTTCAGGGAAGACTGATTACCAGGATAGTATATGTTGCATGCAGGTTCTCTGACTTTATGCAAGAATTGAGTGAGATGCATTAACTTTGCATTCATCAGGAGGAAGATATATTGAGACATTAGAGAGTAAGAAGAGAAGTTTATGAACAGAATCAGGTAAAGGTCTTTGGAAGCAATATCCAGATTCACAGAAGTAGAGAGGTCAGTATAAGAATGACCAGAAATGCAGCTGGAGGCTGGGGGCAAAGATGTCAAAATTCGCCTTGAGAAACAGAGGCCACACTCTGACAGCACTACATCGCCAGAGGTAATTGCCGCCTTCCTGGTCAGGATTTGCATCCCCTTATTACAGCACTAACAAAAAATCAAAATCTAAGGACAAAAAGAAGTAACTTTAGGATACTGAACTAGTTCCAGCCAAGATACTGGAGATGCATACGCATGTTTTACAGAAACATTTTTAAAAATAACAAAGGAAGAAGATGACAGTAAGTAATATACTTGTTAGTTCTGGTCAGGGAAAATGCTCAGAAGGCAGAAAAACAAGTGGGAGGATACATAAAGAGAATGGACACAGAAAGGCTTTGTAAAGAACTTATTCTTAGATGCACTGGTTTGATTTATATAAACACAAGTAAACAAAAGATTTCAAGCATTTGAGATAACAGTGATTTGTGCTCAGGACTAATTCGGAACTGGAGTGCCAAATAGCAGCCATCTTTACCAATTTGGAAGAAAGGACACAGAACAGCAGTAATAGCGGACAACAGCAGTTCAGACCACACATTATTATTATTTCCTGTGCATATATTGATTCTATGTAGAGCATATTCCAGGACCATTTGGTGCCAGGCAGTATGCAAATGTATGTGCAAACACACAGAAAACAGAAGACTGATTCTGCCCTTGGAAGCTGACAATCCAAGTAAAAGTATGCTGTGCACAAGCAGAAAGCTAAGAGATGGGAAGAAATGTACAGCCTTGACTTCTAAATGTTTTTCTTCTTCTGAGACATCTACTCTGAAAACATAACATGCTCCCTATATTCTAGATATCGTGGTAAACTTTGTAAAAAGTGCATCTAAAAGCATAACTGACTCCCCCAGTGACGACTTCTCTTAGCTAGTCGCTAATATTAACCGGAACTTCTTAATATTGGTGACGCAAGAATAATGCTGCCACAAATTTGCATTGGGTCTTTGTCCTTTTGGAGAAAGCAAGAACATAAGAGAAATGGACTGTGAGCGTCATGGCCTTTATCTTGATTGCCCAAGACCAGGAAGTTTCTGTATGTACTTCCACTGCCAATTACGCATGATACGTTAAAGGGCAATCTGAACATTAAAGGCTTGAACTGAAATAAATCTGGGCCACTTGATTCATAGCGTGCTGGAATTCGACTGACCTACTTAATTTCTTACAAAGGAGATCATTTATAAAAACATGTCAGGAAGACAAGGATACAAACAGCTGGATGCCAGAATGATTATAATTGCATGAATATGTTGCAAAAGAATTGGAGCAATGAGTAAATCATCTTGACAGAACCTGAACTGCATTTTGAATTGTAACTGTAAAATAAGTAGCTTTGTCAGCACAACAGTCCTCACTTCTTCAAGAACACACATATCATAAAAAGTAATATCTTCTGTGTTAAACCTGAAACAAAAAATGCATATTTTAGGACCTAGTATTTTATTCTGAGCTGCAGCTATGTTCAAAGGTATATCAAACTGATTGGTCCTAGGTCAAACCCTGGCAATTATCTCCTTTGAGGAATAGACTATTATATTATTTCAGCTGGAGCACTCCATACAACCCAGCAGAGATTTTTGGATACTGAAGTTCTTAAGAATCATAATTTTATCTTTTTCAGTGAGAGAAACATTTCTAAAGAATGTATTTGAAACTTTAGACTTTTTTTTAATAGAACTATATATGAGCCCACCGAAGAAGTCTAAAGAAAAGAAAATTTGGGCTGACACTATTAAGTAGCTGAATCTGGAAATCCCAGAGTGAAGACTTCATACAATGAGAACACTTAAAAATGTTCAAGTCTACAAGACAAAATCTTGCAGATACTTGTAAAGACATAGTTTTTAGTAAGACATAAAGAATATTCATCCTTAAGACATATTCTTTATGTCTTACAACTAAAGGATGAATATTCTTTATGTAATACAGAAAAATGTATTTCAGCTGCTTCAGACATTTATGCCTTATTTCTGTGTTGCCACACGCTAAGGATTTTGTTTCCAGCTTGTGATGCTCGGAGAACTCCTTTAACATTCATTTATAGAGGAGTTCTTTATTGATATTTGCTATGAAAAATATATTGCTCAGTATTAGCCTTATTTAACTGTATAATGATTTTGGAACATTCTATTTGAGTTACTGCTTTAACCCTCTGGTGATCTTCTCACCATGGATTTCAACACTTCTATATTCTCTATAAGCCTTTTTAAAAAAAAACTACCTTCCTCTCGACATTTTTATCACTAATATTTAGGCATCGTAAATTATATCATTATTTTTTCTCCTGAAACAATTTTTAATATGTGAGCAAAAGATTATTTTAACATTTTCATTTTGAAGTATTATTATTTCCTATAACTTTAAAGTATCATTAAAATAGAAAAGGGCAAAGCCACACTTTATCTGATACAGTGATGACTGTATAATTAAATGGTGTCAAATGCACTTCATGTAAATATCCTCCTTTCTGAGTGAATGGGATTCTATAGTTAATGCAGTTATGTACTGTAAGAATTAGTTATACTCCATTTAACTCAAATATGTACTATATGGGTATGTATGTACATATACACCTTAATTACCTACAGTTACATTCTCTCCTTTCACTTACTAAATCATTCTCTGTATGTAGAAATGAAGCACATTTTATTTGTTTTAAAAGAACTTTTAGCATGTATCATACTTGCTATACTATACATACTCTCTATATATTCATATGACATTAATTTTGGAAATGAAGAAAATCATTCCACTTACTATACATTTGATACATCTACTAGCAGAGTATTGCTGCAGTATTCAGTGATATGAAAGGAAAATGAACAAAGAAATCATATACTTTGCGATTACACAGTGTATTTTTCTGAGTCTGACAGAGAGCCAAAACTGTTCTGGATGTCTGCTCTGAACTTCTGCTCATTCCCAGGTGTTTCTTATACAAGTTTTAAACATTGCATTACATGACTGAAGCAAAATTATTATCTTCCAGACATACATCACAAACACAAAGATGCTTCTATACTAGAATAAATACTAGAGTTCAGAAAGAGCTTGCAGATGTAATTGCAAGACCACTCCCAATTATTCAGCGTTCTTAGGAATCTAGAGAGGTTTCAGCCAACTGGAAGCTGGCACAAGTGTCCCAGTTTTCATGAAGGGCAAGAAAGAAGATCCCAGTAATTACAGGCCTGTCAGTCTCACTTTCGTGGCAAAATTATGGAGAAGATTATTCCGGGAGTTATTGAAAAACACTGTCATGGTTTTATGATTTTTGGTTATTTGTATTCCACATCATGACATCATGTAGTGTATGTACCTGGTTCTCAGAAGAGAAGAACTACTACATTCCCCAGAGGACTTTGCTACCATTACCGTTTTCCGGTCAGAGGGAAAGATAAAAACTCGCAGATCACGAGGTCTGTTCTCTTTCTGCCCATCTCTCGTCCTGGCAGCATCTCGCTCCCCAGCCATCTCACCGTTCGTATTAGAGTAATGCCTACTTTAATTTTGGACACTCTCTCTCATTTTATTGGATTTATCAGCTTAAATTGTAAATATATTGTATTATAGTGTGTTATTTTGCATTCCGATATCTTATTTAGTAAATTAGTTTGTTTCTCCTCAGACCATTGCCACTGTTTTGTTCTCAGGCCCATCTCCCTACCCTTTTTCCCTTTTTTCCCTTTTTCCGGGGCGTGGGTCCATGGGTCCCCCGTCCCATTCGTCACAGAACTGGGCTGAACGCCCGTAAACCATTGACAAACACCTGAAAGACAATGCAGTCATTGGTTCTTGAGGGTAAAGTCCTGTTTAATTAACTTAATCTCCTTTTATGACAAGTATCCTTCTGGACAAAATGTCCAGCATACAGCTAGAGAAAAACATGTCATGGGTATGTTTGCAGATGACACTAGACTGGGGGCAGGTGAGGCCTCTTGCTTCGTTCAGCCCATAGAAGAGAAGGCCTCATGGCAGCCTACAGCTCCTCACACAGAGTGGAGGGGCAGCGCTGAGCTCGGCTCTCTGATGACAGTGACAGGGCCCAAGGGAATGGCATGGAGCTGTGTCAGGGGAGGGTCACGTCGGGGTTAGGGAAAGGTTCTTCACCTAAACAGGCTCCACAGGGCAGTGGTCACAGCCTCAAGCTGTTGGACTTCAAGAAACATTTGTACAATGCACTCAGACATAGGGTTTTGATTTTGTATGGTCCTGTGTGGGGTAAGGAGCTGGACGTGGTGCTCTTTGTGGGTCTTGTTACATAAGTATTTAGTGTAACTTCAATGAGATTTTAAAAATAAACAAAAACTTAGATTTTCTATAAGAGTTAATTAACTCCCATAGGTTTTTGGAGAATGTTTATTAACATTAGAGGAGAAAATAATCAAGACAGACATCTGAGCTATACTTCTGGCTTGTTCTCTAATAACCTTTCCACTGCTCATAAATTACTGATGGATTTTTTTTGCTACAACTACTGACAGTGATGAGACTCACACTTTGAACTCAAAATACTTGGCATTTTCATTTTCCATAGGGAAATACAGAATATATGTGTGCTGGTACGTTACTTTTTTTCTATATAGTATTTTGTAGAAACACACGTAGAGTAAAATTTGTTCTTCTAAATGATTAGAGCCTGTTTGTTAACCATCTTTAATTGTTCTCTCCAATTTGCTCATTACAAATGTTTCAGGTGTTCTAAAAATGAAGTGAAATGGAAATGCTGTTAAAAATCTATGCTTTATGTATCACCATAGCAGGAAGAGATTTTAAAAGACTGTATAATTGTATGACAGAAATAGGTTTTATTCAGAAACACCAGTGTAAGGAATTAACTGAACAGCTGTAAGATGGACAGCTCTTTCCTATCAGACTCTGAAGCTTGAAAGGTGGGTCTACTCTTCAGCTTGTATTCCCCATAGGCTTGAGAGCCTCTGTAATCATAAAGGAAGATATGTGGAAGCTATTTTTTTTCCACTACTGCAAGTGTTTCAATTGTAAGCATGAACACTCACACAATCCCTTGGTAATATTTCAATGAGAAGAACATGATCTGGCTCTTAACATCAGAAACAAAGCTTTGTTACTACACTGAATATACAGTTATTTCAGTGACACTGCACAGGGCACTACAAAAAATCTTCTGGTCTGCATGAAAAAGAACAATTATTTTCTGCTATAAACATGGCAAGTCTGGCAGGGAATGTATTAGGTATTGTCATTCCAGATACTACCATGCACATCACAAACACTGCAGTTAAGCTTGTTTAGCTGTTTTCCCTGGGAAGAAGTCTTACTTGTGTTTTAAAATGTTTTATTTATTCCTCTAACCTTAATTCAAGAGATGAATCACTTTGAAAATGCATTTTTTGGCATTCCAAAGTTTTGTTCTTCAATTAAATTAAATTTTCATTTTTCAGAAGTACGCTGAAGGGCATCACCGAACAACTATTATCTTAATACTACATTAGATATGCATTTTTTGCATATTCACTTCCCTCAATGAAATGGAGGGAAAGAAGTACAGAGCCATCTTTGAGAGGCAATTTTGGGGCTAAGATAAGTGTTCTGAAGGATGCAGACTACTTCTCATGCCCCGTCAATATAAAAACTTGAGGCATCACTTGAGACCAGTGCTAAGAACACCTTTTACTGCCTACTCCAGGCATCTGTCCACAGATTTAAAGAACCTGGATACATAGTAATTTGGATTGCAGTTTACTGCCAGTCTTTCTAAGGCTGATCTTTTTCACTTATTTTTGGCCACTCTGACGGATAGAACTGAAAGATGAACGTCCCCTGGCCGCATATTCTTGCCTTGTCTCTTGTGCTAGCACTTGTGCTGTTGCAGTTACACAAGAAGTCTGAGAACCTTTCCCACTGAAAAGTTGCAAAGCAAGGTAAACAAAAAAGAAAGAAACTATGAAGGCTGATTTGCTCTGTGCAAAACTCCAAGACCATCAATCAGTGTGCCAAATTCCATGGTGACAGATTTTGGCTTGTGAATCTTTAGAATATTTAGGAAAGCCGCCATGGTGCCTCAGACAGACATAGGTCTGCAGGCCTGCCTTCAGTTCTCATGCTTAGCAACTTTGCTAGAAACAAGTCAAACAAGGAACAGAGCTGTATCTTCTAGTTGTCTCAGTGAAGGGAACCCAAGTTAACACAATTACTTTTCTCTTGAGTCCTTTCTAACTAACAAGTCTTCAAGTTGATTTAGCTCTAATTATCTACCGTAAGCAATTGTAAGACATTATTTTCTCTTGCTGAAAAGATTGTTCAAGGAGTTTATGATTTGCCCCACCTGTAAGTTTACTATTCTTTTAGCAGTATTGCCATGATATACATATAATGATAAGAATGATTCAGGTTAAATAAAACAGTTACAAATCACCACCCTGTAAGACATTTTCTTCTTTTAAGGAAAATGACTGCTATGATCCAGCTGATAGCACAACCATCCAAATAGTTCTGTATGTACAACCAATGAGTAGCAAACTGCAATCATGGCAAGAAACAGCAGCAGCCTTTTAAAGTGACTTTACCCGTAGAGAAAATGTAATTTCGATTTATATTCCTCAACACTTTGGATGTCTCTACAGGGGAATATTCAGAGAAACTAAAATGAGTTAATTGCTGCTGTTATTTCAATGCACAATTAAATTATATTAAACCTCATCTCAAAACCTGTCATCTAGGAGTGAACAATTTAACCAAGCTTGTTTATATTTGAATTTATTCAAGAAAACTAGCCAGAAAATTAACTGAACAGAACAAAGATGCTCTAACTTTAAAATAGAAGTGACCACACCTGGCATTTTTCTGGGAAACAGCTGACATGATATGAACCTACTCCTATTTAAACTGGAATGAACTTTTTTGTTACCAGGCCAAAGAGGACTGAGCTAGTAAAACGTAAGGACGTACTACTTTTGATGGGAGGAGCCAAACTGAAATCTATTGCCCTGAATTCTGATTTATCTACATATTCTTACTTAGACTTTTAGTTATTTATAATCACAGTCAGTAAGACATCGTAATTTAAGCAAATTTGTGTCAGTGAATTTCACATCTCTTCAAAAAACTGACTTCAAAATAACAATCCTTGTTATCATCTGTCTTTCATACAGGTTCTGATGTGCAGTAGCTTCAAGCATCATGTTATAAAACAGGAATGCAAAATAATTGTTTTTAAATCCCACACCACTCAGCTGGTTTTTGATAACATTCAACTCAGTCTCGGTCTAGGCAGATCCATGATAATGTTTTTACTATTCTGTCCCACAGATATATGTTCTTTTTCAGAATTTTTCCACTTCTTACTTTTAGGCAGAAAGAGATCTCATGAAATAGAAATCTGTAAAAACTTCATTTTGGAGACTGTTGCCCACCTCACTGGCCACCCTGCACTTCTTCTAGACTTCCAGCTCGCAACTCTTCCAAGGTAATCCACGCAAATAAGTGTAAGAGAAAAACCTCTTCAGATTTGACATCAGAACTATTATGTTCTCTGCTTAACTTGGAAGATATAAAGACCTGGGTTCAAAAGAAATGTCTTCCAAATATACAGTACAAAGCACGCTGAATATTTAACAATATTTCATCATAATGTAACTGCTACAAATATAAATGTGTAAATTTAAAGTATTCTCTGACCTCTTTTTTGTCTAAAGCAGCATATTCAGCTTCAATGCTTTCAGCTTCAGGATCACGTGAAAACACCATTCGAGATTCCAGGTTAAGAGCTAATTCTTTGTGGTGTTGCTTCTCTGCACAGTCACATGGGGTATCTTTATTTTCATTTTCTGCAAACAAGTCTCCACCGTGTTTTACCAGAAGCTGAAAGGTAAAAAGAGTAAATAGTTACCAATTACCACCCCTAACAACACCCTGATGAAATGACATATCATTCATGAAGAGAATAAAAAAATAAGAACAAGGAAAACTGAAAGAAGGAATAAATATAGCAGCAATTGCCTTTGGGAAACAAAGATTATGTCATTAAATATGTTATAAACAAATCATTGAATAAATAATTAATAATGAAATTCATTTACTACTACTTAATAAATTATTGTAACTGTTATTAAATAAATTACTGCTTGATTTAATATACAATTATAGCTATATTACTGTAATTCCATGGAATCAAAAAATCACAGAAATACGTTACAAGGCAATGTGTTTTTGTTAGGGTTTGATCACTGAAGTTCCGCTGTACTGATATGGTCAGTGCTCCACAGAAAATGAGGGGCCTGAGATCATCAAGCACCCAGCAAGATGAAGCTATAGCCACCTTTAAATATTCTTTATATACGGGTATAACTCCACCATTCTTCACAACAGTGATCCACTGGTGGTGACAGAAGGTGGGAGAATTGCCAGGAAGGGAGGAAGGACAGAGTATCAATACGTAAATAGCATTCAGCACCACTGGTAGCTCTACCTTATTTTTGAGGACAGGAGAGAAAGAAATGACATGATGCAATCAAAAGCTAAAGCAACCGACTGCAAAACCAGCAATTATTTTTCTACTGACAACTACATAGCACGCATGCTGGGACACACTAAGCTTATCGAATGCTTGATATAAAATACAGCTTTGTATAGTGGCACCGCCTCGTGCCAGTAACCAGCCAGAAATTGAGTCTCTAGCTAATAAACACTAATTGTGCTGCTCTCATTATCTTTGCAAACTTGTTTCCTGCTATAAACTGATTTGATAAAAGCAAGCAAAACAAATGCCATACAAAAGCCAAGAGTGCACAAATCTGCTGATTTGTTATGATGCCTTAATAACACATACTAAACTTCAAATGGTGGAGCGCTCAGGACAATCACTTACTACTATAATGATTCACTATAACCCTAAATAAAACCAAAACCTACAATCATCTTGTTTTCAGACCGTGATGGTTATAACAATTCTATCCCATACTTCAACCATAAAAATTTCAATTTTTTTTTTTATTTCTAAAAAATAAAATTTCCACATAAAGACCTGCTCTTCACAACATCTTTTTGATTATGATCACTTCTTAATTTTCACCTTCAACGTACTGTTTTTCTTTAAGCTGTCACTATAAAACACAGTAAATTTCACTATTCTGGAATAATTCACAGAATCACAGAATGGTTTGGGTTGGAAGGGATCAACCCTACTGCCAACGGCAGGAGGAACACCCAGGTCAGGCTGCTTTAAGTCCCATCTAAGCTGGCCTTGAACGCTTCCAGGGATGGGGCGTCCACAACTTAGCTGGGGATTCTGTGGAAGCACCTCACTGCCCTCACTGTGAAGAACTGCTTCCTTATATCTAATACAATTCAACTCTTTTTCAGTTTAAAACCATTACCCCTTGTCTTGTCACTACACTCCCTGATAAAGAGTCTCTCACCAGTCTTGCAGATTCTTTGAAAACTTTTCCCATGTTCTCCAAAATAAAAAGATATGTAAAAAGAAAAATTCTGCAAACCAGTACAGTAACATGATTTAGTTGAGCAGAAATTTGTGTCATCAAGTATGACACCACATTTTCTCTTCAAGCACAGTATTAGGTAGAAATTAAGATAATACTAGGATAATTATCAAGATATCCAGCCTACACATACCTTGTTATTCTATTTTACCTTCTTGACAGTGCTAAAATTTTAGTAACTTGAGTTTCACATTCTGTCTGTACATTTTAAACTTTAACATAAATTTAACAGAATCTTAAAAGACACCTTCTGAAGAAGAAAATTAATAAATAAACGTGAACTCCATAGACTTATGCAGCTCCAACTCTGATTTGCAAGATGATAAATGTGTAAACCGACGTTAAGAATGATACCCTATTTTTTTGGTGCCACTGTTAAAAAGCCTTACGTCTGTTAAAAAATTAAAAGGATACTAATAATCTAATCACATAAAGAATTTAAATAATAAAAAATGCTATTTAATATACCAAATACGCTGTGATCGTGTAATATATCTGCATGAAATCAAATCTACTCAGTATAAAAGTCAAGCCTTTTTTTCTGTTCAGCGTTTGGAGGTAAGCACATTAACTTTGCCCAACCTATCTTTAGCAATGTGCTCCACACAGATGTTCTACTCAGAGAAGATATTTAACACATATGAATAGAGAAGAACTAAGACTCTGAAGAACCTCAGCTAGTAGGTGGTTCAGCCACACACGAGTATGTTTTTTCCCTTTCCTTATCTGGGTACAGTGGGGATAGAAGTTACAAGGACTGAGGTTCCCTGAAAAGTTATGGAAAAAAGAGACAGTTAATGAGGAATGCTGCTCTGAAGTGACAATAAACACCCAAAACCTGGCATGCAGCAGTTAATACAGGCAAAAAGCAATCTGGGAATTCCAGGTAACCTTCAATTTACTGAACAGAGCTAAAAACCAGATTTTTCAGATTTTTAAATCTCAGGAACAAAGAGATTACTGTTAAATTCTTTTTTAATAAGCTCTGTTTCCTGCTTTTCATAATGTAGTGTTGCTGCTCACGTTGAAGGACTACAGACAATACTGGAAGACTTAAGACTGACTCATGTCAGATCATTTCATGTGAGTGTTATTTTATTTTCACCAGCTTTGGCTCAAAGAGGTTGTTGAGTGCTAAGCCCCAATATTCCTCATTTTCTGACATGAAACACATTTATCTTCTAAATAATAATGTTTAAAAATGAACAGATCTTCTTGGGGAGGGCTGCATGGAACACCTGTGACTGAAAAACCCTGCACCTTGAATTTATCAGGCAGCTGGATCAAACAAGTGGCATTAAAAAACAGAATGAGAAAGAAGTACGTGGTTCTTTGCAATCCATTATTTCCTGTTTGTCCAATCTAAAAGAAATAAAAGTTGACAATCAACTTAAGAGCAGTATTAACTTAGACCTAGGACACAGCCTGATACTCATTTATAAATTAATCGCATCGAAAGAGACACTAAATCAATCATATAACCTTTACAAATAAGGAGTTTCACTCTAGCGTACAGGACTAGCAAGGCAATATCTGTGTGTAATCCAGTTACTATTAACATAATTAGCTGGATCAGAGAATAATTTACCCAGAAAAAACTGTGACCTGCCTCCCTGGTGAAACTCAGGACACGTTTAAGTAATTTCTAGGGAAGTGCTGATGACAAACTATTGCATGAGGCTTGCAGAGCAGTAACTACATGGGGCAGAGAAGGCCACAGATTTAGGCTGTGATACTGGAGTTTAAATATCAGCATCTAATAGCAGCATCCTCCAAACTCCTCTCGTACTATGGGATCAGACAGCCAGAGGCTTAATTTACAGCATAGAAAACATCATAGGGAAGCAGTTTCCATTCATTAGAATCTCAGAAAACTACAAAGGAAGGATGATCTTTATAATAATAGAACAAAAAGAGTGTTGGCCATGGACATAAAAACACACTAGCTGAGATTTTAAAGAGAGGACTAATGAAAAGCCAGAAAATAAAGAACAGCATACAGTTCAAGCCAGTGCACAGCTACAGCTGGGCAACTGAAATGTCAAATTTTTAATGAGAATGTTCAGATAACATCTGGAAACTTGGCAGAATACAACCAACACAACAAAGCAATACCACTGGACATATTATGTAAGAATCACAGAGAAGCTCTCAGTGTTGGAAGGTTGGTGCTATATTTTATTTTTCTTTTTTAAAAACAATCATGGAAAAATAAACTGGCTCTGCCAACAAATATCAGAGAATCCCAATGGAATACAATTCTGGACTTAAACACAAAGAGCATGAATGATCACCTGACCAAACTGCAACAATACAAGTAGAATGCTAACAAAGAAGAGTAATACTGCAAGGGTAGAAAAAACGAAGAGAAACTTCAGTCACTGACTCTCCCAAGCAGATTAAGAAAATGCTGTGCTAAAGATACGTAAATTAAATTTTTAAACTCTGTAAGTGGCTGAATCATAGACAAATTAGTTAGCCAGCATATGAGAGAAGGAGTAACTCCTCACTTATCCAGAGAAATGTGCAAGAACTGACTGAAAATGCTGCGGTCAAAGAAGCACTCAACAGCAATTCCCAAAATGTACTTCAGGGTCAATGTCCTTGAAACGATCCACTGCCTAATTTCAGAAAGTGGTATTAAATAAAACAGTGGAAAAAATCTAGAGACATCAGAAGAATGTGTCAAGGTAGAAGAGCAGGATGTATTTATATGGGAACAGGAAGCTGAAGTTGTCCCCAGCTGAAGAACAGTCTGGAAAAAGGCAAATGTAAAAACACAATATATAAGGCTAAGCATGGTCTTGAACAACGTGCCAAATACATAACAACTCAGAATAAATCATTTCAAAACATCACAGAGTGAATCTGTCAGTGTGTCTGTAAAGTCGGTTACCAAACAAAGTGCAAAAACAATCTCAGATAAAATAAAACAGAAAACTGATAGGAATCCAGCTTCTCAGAGGATGTGCTACATAGATCCCCATGTTTTATGAAGGACAGCAATGAAAGTCTGTTTCAAATTGAAGTCTCAGCACAAGGAGTTCTAGAACAAACCAATAAACCAAATAGTAATGAATCTTCAGCACCAGATGGTATTTATTCATGAGTCCTGATGGAATTTAAATATGAAATTTCTACACTATTTATTATAATATGCAATCTATTGCTTACATCTGTCATAGTACAAGATTAGAAGATCGTAAGTAACATCAGTACTAAAAATAGCTCCACAGAAAATTGGGAAAGTAGAGAACAGTACAACAGGCATTACTGAGAGATACCTGGACAAATTGGAAATAATGAGGAAAATACAGCACTGATTGAAGGAAATTACGTATGACTAATTTATGAGATGTCTCTGAAGGAGTCGAAAAAACATAGGTAAAAAAGAGTTGGTTGATAGTTTACATACAGATTTCGAAAGAATTCAACAAATACAATTAAGAAAAGTAGAAAACTATAGAAAGCTGCTTGACCAAAGTAATAAATTGTTAAAAGGCATGAAAATGGGGAGAATTCTTGATGCTAAAATAGACAACTCTTATGAAAATGTTAGCTGCTTTTGAAAATATTAGGGGTGTTACACTGTGTACTTTAAATTAAATTACTAGCATAATTAAATACTAGTTCTCATTATTTGGTATAGTTTAAAAATAAACTTGGTGGGAGACCTTCAAAGTTTTTATGATTTCCCATTACTCATTGCTACCCACTACTTTCACAAACATTAAAGTAATTTTTAAGTTGTAAAAAGGTAATTATATTGATGTATGTTAGCATTGATGTAAGGCATCCTATAAAAAACTTGGGCACTGTAAATTAAAGACATCAAACTTGTTCCTGAAACACGGACAGCATTAGAACTTTAATTTTCCCTTAGCTAGTTACTTCACTTCTCTTTATATGTACAGGAATGTGTAGGCCCACCTTTAATGCTTTTTCACCAGTGTTCCAGCCTTGTAATTATTTCCAACTTCTACAAGCCTTCGTGAGTTTATTTTGTGCTGAAGAGTTCATGTCATAAAGTTAATATATAAGTAATCCATTTTTTTATTGTCTTCTACACACTGTATGTTCCGGGCTGCTTAGCTTTGTCATTTTTTCTCAATTAATGAAAATATAATTAAAAAATTGTTTTCCTTGAAACATCTTTGTGAAACACTGCATGTTATTTACTGACAGCAGTATAAGACTTGTGATTATACAGCAACTTTTACCTCGACACAGGTTTTCATCCCTGAGGCAGCAGCATAGTGCAAAGGCGTATTTTTTTTGTTATCAACAGCATCAATGGCTGCTCGTTCATACTGTCCTTCATCCAGCTTTGCTCCCTTCCATTTCAAGATCATTTGCAGGCAATCTGCTCTTCTGCAGTCATCTTCAGAGGGTCTTGTCAGGCGAGGATGAAGAGCTCCTTCGGAGATCATGATCTGAGGTCCCATACACAGCAAGTGCATAGATGTCTCATTGTGCACATTCCGTTTATTTGGGTTGCCATCTCTAACAAACAGGAAAGTTCTGCAAAGGAAGGAAAATAGAAGAGAGGTAATTAACACACAATTCCTCTCATTTTCTTGAAGTGGGAAGGGTCTATTATGACCTCTTTCTTTTCCTCTTGCCAAGATTTTGATTAGCTATGTGACAGATAATTATTCTTAATAGATTAACAGACATTCTTAATAGATAATTTCTATTAGATATGTTAACATGTAAAAAAAAAGTCACTAATCTACACTCTATGCGGTGCTCACAAATTGCTTTAATTACTGTTTTAATCCCTCCCAAAGACGATAAATTGTTTTTATTTTCATTTTTGGGAAACCAGGAGTAAATCAGTCTGTTCAAGAACCTTGTTCAGAACACCAGTCCAGACGCCCTTATGAAAAGTTCGGGGAGTGTTTTACAGCCAGTGGAGCTCTCCTCCACTTCTTTTTGGAGTCAATAGCCAAGATCAGGATGAATTACCGAAATATCAACAGTCCATTTGATTACTTTGTCAGTGTGTGGCAAATTTTTGAAGACCAAGTTTTTTCTAAAATTCTGCATTGTTTGCAAAAAAGTGTTATTATGGCACATGACTGATTAAACAGACCATTTCTTTCTTCTACTCCATATCCAGAGTAGTAATGTGTTTTGTAGTTAGCTAATTAATCGTACTAGAGGAACATCTTAAGAATTCATTCGTCTTCCCTATCTTTAGTCAGATGACAAGGCTTTATCCACTATTTCTTGAAAATATATGAAATATTTTTTCTGCCAGCACTGCATGCACTGAGGAAAGACACTATTTGCCTTCCCATTCTAGAATATATGAAAATGCAATATCATGCAAATGGCCACCTATACAGATGACAGGGGCTGGCAAGTCTTTTCTCTGAATGCTTTAGTTGCTGTTCACAGTGAACAATAAACTATAGCAACAAAAAGGATCAGCTGAGGAATGAGAGGAAAAGAACAGATCGATTCCTGGAATTGCAAATCTGATTCCTGACAGCTCCTGAGGCAATACAGCTTTCTGCTGCTTCTTGCCAGCAATGAATTACAGAAATCCAGTTCTGAAATGGAAGAACTGAGACATACCGTGCAAGCCCTATGAAGCTAAACTTGCTTTATTCTTTTAAGATAAATAATGTTAATATAATAAACGTTAAAATAATAATATATTGAGATATTTTTTTTCTCAAGGGAGGAAGAATGGTAGGAAATGGCAAGGAGGAAAGATCGTGTCTTTATAAGTTGCCATGGGAACACTGCCAAGTAACGCCTCAGAACCAAATTTTCACAAATCCATTACGATCTTATGAAAAGTTTTGATAGGGAACGGTTCCCTTGCTGTTTTTCATGACCCCATTCCTACACAGCCTAGCAGCATCCTTTGAATCCTCCCAGGGCACCTGTCCCTGCTTTTACTGCCTGTGCATTTTCTTCTTGCTCTCCAGTTTGACCAGCAGATCCTAGTTCAGCCATGCTGGCCTCTGGCATTCCTTTCCTGACTTCTCATACCTGGGGATGGAGAGCTCTTGTGCGCTAAGGAAAGCTTCCTTAAAGATCTGCCAGCTCTGCTCCACTCCCTTGTCCTTGCGGACAGCTTCCCAGGGGGTTTAGCGGACTAATTCCCTAAGAACTGGAAGTCGGCTTTCTTATAAATTTAGCATCTGTTTTTACTCTTTGTCCCATGCGCTAACAAACAATTTCCAAGCCCCTATATAACAAAAAGTTTGTGAAGGTAGCAGACACCTCCAAATTCATGCGGAATGAGCAGAGAAGAAACTATGATAAAGATAAGTCCAGATCACTTCTGCCATCACTACAGTGGGGTATGGGAAAGTAACAAGATACCAAAAATGCCAGTTCTTCTGCAAAAGCACTCAGCAGGAATTCCTGAGGATAAACATGAGGAACAGCAGAGACCAAAGGTCTCACGTGGTACAGAGGCCTAGCAGCCTGCTAGGAGTGTGAAGCCAACAAAAACAATTCAGTGCTGCAAGCAGGGTGGGCTTTGCCTTTCACATCAAGTGAAAATTTATTTGAAAGTTTGAACTTCGTCTGCATAACGTGATAGATGGCTGCATTAATTAGACCCATAAACTTCAAATGTCAGGAATGTCTTTTAGGTATTCATTAACCACATTTTTTCCTCCCACCTCAAGTTGCTTTATATCCAACATACTGATTCCTGCCACTTCTTTAATTCAAAGTAAAATGTCACTTTAAAATTCAGTGAAGACCTGTCTGTGATTTCTGTACTGCACTGAGGTGGGGCTTTAGTTTTTTTAATTGCCAGAAGGCCTTCATCATCACCTCCCAAACCATATGAAGTTTTTCTAGTATCTTTAGCTATCTAAACATCACTGTCTAGACTTGGTAACACTACAAAGTACATTTCTGTTTTCTGTTTTTATTTAGCACTTTATCATCACTTAAATTCCATGCTGTGGTATTTTAAAGCATGTGATTCACTCCTGAATCAGGTTACAATGCATCTGATTATGGAACAGCACAATGTTTTTGTGGTGACCTGCAGAAGCTGTAAATCACATACACTTTTTCCTTACCAAACATTGTTAAAACGTACTTAAACTTACTTAGAAAACTTACTCTTTTTCTTCTAACAACTCTATAGTGGTTCTATTTAATAATCCCAATATATTGGGATTTAATCCATATTAGAATGACTATACGCTGCAACCTATTAGTTTTCCATTGCTAAGATTTATATAGGTAACTTTTGTAGAAGACTCAAGTACTGCACAGATACAAATGCTGTCTAATAGGTAGATGTTTCATATTATACTTGTTCTCTGAAAACAGCCCTAGGCTGAAACTCCGCATAACTTCAGGGCTGTCAAGCCAGTATCCCTTTTCAAAACCAAAATTCTCTCTAAAGACTTAATGTAAAAGTCAGCTTTAGTAGTGAGCAACTATTGCTATAAATTTATTTCATCATAAAATTAAGCTTTGTGGAAAAGTACAATAAAACTCTGGTTTTAAGAAGTTATAAAATAAAATCACAGGGTTATTTAGGGTGGAAAAGACTCTTAAGATCATCAAGTCAAGTCATCACCCTAGAATGAGAGTGCTTAAGTCCTGCCCACTTGCAAATTCTCTTTTCTTAAATAAATAGACACTTTTCTATATTAAACATATGATAAAAGGACATAGGATGGATTTAAATCTTTTAAACTGTCATTGCACCATTAGAGATAAATTCAGAGGACCCCTCTAGAAGACCATTCTCCTGACATTAACATCTGCCCTTCTGTGAAAATTACGTGGTAGGAAAGTGTCTAACCATCTCTAAATAAGTTGAAATCTTCAGTAAGAAACATCTTCTGCACGCATCTCTCAATGTTCTCTTAAAATATAAGCAAATTTTCTAGAACAATGTTGTGGGCTTCATAAACATTGTTGGTGAGGGAAAAAATAATTTTATATGGGGAAAATTACTTGTTCATCTTGTTTGTTGCTAACTTTCTGTGTCTTATAAATGGGTGTGACAAACATCACAGCTAGCAAAGGCAACCATCACCTCACTCTGGAAACGTTAAAACATCCCCATTTTTTTCTTTTAATAATTTCCAAAAGTCAAAGGAACAACCAAAGCTGAAAATCCACAACTTTAAGTTCAGAGAAGATGATTAATGTCCAAAGAAGGGTAAATTAAAACATTTTGTACCCACACATTCATTATTTGACATGGCTCCATTTTTACCAACGGTATTTGGTGTGTAACACTTTCAAAGCTCAGTGCCATAGACCCATCTGATCTGGCTCATAACTTCAGAGGTATAAAAAGCTACATTTTGCTTGGAAAAGTACTGGTAGAGTGAAAAAAATATACTGCATATGGGAAATACCACGTAACCACAAGACAGTCACACTTTTCTTTAGCTACAGCTTCCAGATTTTGCATCAAGCTGTAGCTCTCTGCAGAATCCAAACTTGAGGTGATAAACGCATGAAAAAAGTGTTGCAAAAGTGATAAAAAAGTAATGTCTGTAACATTTACACCTACTACTATCCGTATTTGCAAAAAGCAGCAAGAGACTCAAGATAATTAGGCTGTGAACTTGAATAATAAACAACTGACACATTTCCTCGCTCTGAGAAACATCAACACAATTATTTCTTCAGGTTTTAATAAAAGTAGGGATGAAAACTGCTACATTTATGGTCTGTTTCTCTATGCAGATGCTACATAATATCCCTATTTATAGCTATATATATTAATACACATATACATACATGTACAACTACAAAATATGGAAAACCTATGTATACATGCATATAATCTATACATTTTGTATACAATCTATGTATACAAAAATAAAAGCCATTGTGAAATGAAATTGCAAGGCACTTAGTATACCATAAAAACGTATACCAAATTGCACTACTTTAAGCAAGATGTACTAGAAAAGGTACAGCAACAAAGTAATCTAATCTGCACAGGCTTCCCCTTCAGAATTTTCCTTCTGGTTCTGGAATCAGCTAGCCCAGTTATGTCCAGCTCACTATTAGAAAAGTTAACACTGTATAAGTGAAAGCTAACAGCTTTTTGAGCAAATATGGCTAAGCCATGAGTTACAAAAACACACAGAAGAGCCAAGCATTTTTACCCGGTCATTTAAGACTCCCATGCAATGAATTAAACCATAGTTACTGCATCATTCAACTTCCAACACAGCGGGTCAATACTGATGCACTAAAACCTTGAATAATGATGGTTATTTCATTAACACCAAGTACTTCCCCTCCACCCCTAAAATGTACTATAACAGATAAATATACTGTTCTAGAAAGCACTTGAAGAAATCTTTTTTGCCATGACTGACAGCTGTACAGAATTATGGGCTGGTTTAAATAATATGGTGAAAAGCATTTGCCTGTTGTTGACAGCCACATTGAGTAATGGCAATTACTGATATTTTTACTCATTAGATAGTAGTAGGAAATTCTTTGTTAGCATCTACAGGTTTTTCTCTGTTTCCTCAAGATTCTTAAGCTTTTCCTACAGCCCAAGGATCCGTATGCAGGAAAAAAAACTGAGTAGGATTCAGTGATTATTCCTTTTCTAAGATAAAGAATCTCCCGATAGATTATTAAACTCTTATTTATTTAAAAACAAACAAACAATAACAACAGAAACCCAAAAAACACAAAACCCCAACAACAAAACACCATGGAACTATTATCCTGACTTTTTATAAGCCTTAAATTCAACTGGCTCCTTACCTAAGAGCTGTTACTAACACTGCCAGAATTCCTGTGAACACTAACAGTATCCTGCTAAAGTAAGGAGCAAGGCTATGCCAGTAGCAGCAGTTGGGGCTATTGGCAAAACACAGGAACCAGCGGAATGGCCAGCACAGATACTGCATTGGTGATGGAAGTCTGTGAAGAGTTAATTCTACATTCTGAAATTTGAAGTCTTCACAGACATTTTAAGATCTCTTACGTCAAGGACTTCACTCTAGCCCCAGATCCTGTATTTTTCCTAATCAGAAATGCCTTCCATTTTCCCCATTCATATGACTTCTATCAAGTACATCTGGCAAAATGAATTAAATCCATTTCCTGAGTACTCAAACAATTTCTGCAGATTTTCATAGATAACCACTCATCTGAGGATAAAGTCCAGAGTTTGGTGCATATGAATCATATCTCAGAGCAACCGAAGGTTCAAATGAAATTCTTTGGCTCTACCAACATTTGCAGTTCCACTTGCGGGCTTAACATAACGTCCAGTACAAAAATACTGCCTAGAACTCAAGCATTGTCTTCAATCTCTCATAAACCACTTCGATAAAGCCTTAGAATTTTTTCACTGTATTGCTGCAATTTCACTTATTGCCTGCCCAAATACCTTGTTTTCCAAAAGATTATTGAAGTGGCTAAAAGTAGGTCACCAGCTGGTCTAACTCCAGCTCTGGACCGACTCATGTTAACGTAGCATCCTACCACCTAAAGACATCTAAGAAAGGTATTACACTGATATGCATCAGCAAGAACTTGCTGTTTTCCTTACTAAAAAAAAGTAAATATATTGAGAAGTCGTAGTGGCTTTGTGTCAGTTATTATGACGGAGTATGACTTTCTGTAAAAGCAACCTTTGGCTTAGTACAACACAGAAGACCAAGAAGACAATGGGCAGGAGCGTCAAAGGGATACAAAGGAATTACGGAGCACAGATCCAAACTATGCTAAAAGCAACGGACACAAAACTTGGTCTATCCTTACATTTGTTACACTGTAGGCCAAAACTAATCACAGTTTATACGAGGTTCTAAAGCCTGTTAGAAGGGACAGCAACACCAAAACACAGAATTAAATCATTCCTTGTACAAAAAGGTATCAACATCTTAAGTTACCTTTAACTGATGAACAATTGGATTTTATTTTTGGGTGACCTGAACTTGGCCTCTTGGACAGCTAGGAACGCTGCTTCCATGATCCCATGCCACTTCGGGCTTCTATTTCAGTATTTTAAGTGAGATTTCAAAAGAAAAAGAGTTGTGTGCCAAATTAGAAGCAGCTTCCAATAGAACTGGCTGCTTACCAGCAACTTTTGTGACTACAAGTCCTCCATAATGCAAAATCTGTATGATTTTCATTGCCTTCTCTGGCCCCTTATTCTCTACATTTTGTTAGAGCTAGAACCAACTCCCTAACTTCAGTGTGATCTTCTCAGCCTTCTTTCCAAACACATCCTTTGAACCCATTTATTTCTAAAAAGACTACCCACGTAGAATGCTCTTCTCAAGAAACTGCGAGATTATTTTAGATAGTTTTTTTTTTTTAAAAAAAAAAGTCAGAAGAAATAATAACCATGAAGCTACCAAGGAATGGCTTCATCTTCACCGTTTAAACACAAAGCTTTGTATTTCTGTGCAGGGACTGTTATCTTCCTATCAGCTTGTAAATCACCTTGCAGTGTATGACATCTAGTGTTGATATTATTTATATAACAATGATGATGAAATTACACAGCAAATACTAGCAGGTTTTTTATCCCTTTTATTCTATTAAAAAATATGAACGTATTCCAAAGATTGTCTCATCATCCTCTCTACTTATCTCCCTCCCTCCAGAAAAACCCTTTCAATCTGCATGTTGCTTGATGTTTAATGACACCAACAGAAGAGGCTTTTTATTTTCCTTAAATGTCTCAATGAAGTGATTTTATTTAAATTGAAAAATGTACGAATTTTAAACATTGACTCATTCACAGTCTATATATGTCACTGAATACGTTAGGCGGATATATCATTCAGCGATGAGAGTCTGACAGATTTCGGTTTATCAGACACTCCAAGTCTCCTTAGCCATCATTCCTGTAACTACTGAGCCGGTACATCTCTCTGCTGAGGAAGCCATGTGTGCCCAACCCAGGGCTAAGCCACTTGACACAATGATTCAGCAGGTACCAACCAACTTGACAGGCACAAACACTACGCGGTAACAAAACTCACTTAGTCATCCCGGTGTTGAGTACCAGAGCTATACTCTGCTTCTTTAAAGCTCAAATGTAATTTTACTTTGCCTGTAGTAAAACAGTTACAGGATTCTAATGAGGAGAACAGACAACACAGAATAAAGAATCTTTATAAATGTACTGTATTCATACATCTCATCTCACCAATAAGGGATCTTATTTTTATAGTATTTGATTTGCAAGAAAAGGAGGATAATACGGTAATAGATTGTTTATGTTTTGTTATTAAAATTATAGTCTCTAACAAGCGCAGGGAAGAGCACACAACCTAATGTTTTTGGTTTTATAAAGTTGCACAAAATCCTGGTAACAAGGAGAAACAGAACCTGAATACACTCAACAGTGGCACCTGTAACTAGAGGGCAAAAATACTTTTTCTTTTGTTTCAGGATTCATCCCAGTTTCTAGACTCTTCTGTAACTGGAAACCTTTGCTTTTACTGTTCTGGAAAAAATTAGCTTCACAAGCTATTGCTGTCTCACCGCTTCTACCGACTTGTCCTCATGTTCAGCAAGGACCAGCAGTAACTGCTCCAAATGAGCCACTTTGGGCTTGAATACTCACAAAGAGCTAAAGCGTAGCAGTATAAAGAACCTGAACATGAGGAAAAACTTTTTTACTCTGAGGATATACAGCACTGGCACAGGTTGTCCAGAGAGGGTGTGGAGTCTCCCATCTCTGCAGATCTTCAAATGCTGCCTGGACACAATGCTGTGCAATGTGCTCTGAGTCACCCTGCTTGAGAAGGGTTTGGACAAGATTATCTCCAGACATCCCTTCCACTCAGTCTCTTTGTGTGTCTGTATATGATGAAAATAAAAAATCTGGATTCAAAAAGCTTCCAAGTAAAACTACAACACTGAAAGTCACACCACAACATATGTTGCAGAATTACAAGTTATCTAAGGTTTTCCTTTTTTCTACAGAAAATTAATCCCCTGTGTGCTCTTTGTCTGCACTGTTTTTATATCCATTCACTTAATGCAATTTTAACTATCCTTTCAAATAAGAATCAAGACTTTCATTCATAGTGGATCATGATAAAAGTTAATAGTGGAATAAGATCAATTTGTGTGTTGCACAAAGCTCTCAAAAACAATCTGAGTGCTACATATCTTTTTTTTTTTAATGTTTCTGATGGTCATGTATCCTTTTATTTTACTTTCAGAAGTCTTATCTATCATCCACTGATGACTACCTATTTATTAGCTTGCAATGAGCATAATCTGAATAGTGAGATCAATACAGTTTTGCAACACAGATGACCTTTCTGAACTAGATCTATTAACAACCAAGGCAAACTTCTCTGAAAGTCAATGCTGGATTTAAGTAGCTACAACAGATATCTACAGACAGAAACAGAAAATCACTAAGTAAACAACACTCAAATTGTTCCCATGATATTTACAATATAGTCCAAGAAAAAAAAACTTGAAATTTTTAGTTCTTCCAAATTGGAAAGTAATCTTCTCATCTTCTAGAGAGATGTTAAGGTGTATGTTTTCTCTTAGTTCCTTTCTATTTTTAATAAAAGGCCCCAGACAGACTGGGGCTGTCAAATCCAGCAGCTCACGAGAGAAGGTTGCTGTGGCTCCCCGGACGTAGGCCCAGACAGGGGTGAGGCTGAGCACACAACACATTCATACACATGCATGCAATACATGTGGATCCACATGGACAGAAACACTCAGCACTCACATGACCACAAACAGCACTGATGATCCTTATTCTATTCCACTCTCTTGGTGAGCAGCACGAAGGTCCAACAGTGGGCAAAATATACAACTGAACAGCGTTGATCCCTTCAGTAAGCAGCCTTGGATGCTGCTGATCCCGTAACTGGCTCGGGATGGCCTGGTTCTTCCAATTACCTCACACACCCATGCATATGTGATGCAGGTCCCCAGAAACGTGCTTCAGACACTCAAAAACTCGCAGCACCTCATGCATTTCTGCACACGCACAGATTGATCTCGTGGCCTCCTGGCTGATCTGCACACTTGAGACTGCCTCCCTATACACAGCTCCCAAGCTGCTGACCCTACTCGCTGGCTCCCCATTAGTGATGGTGCACTGACATTCATACTGATACAACACACATATGTTCCAGTCTTTCCAGCTTGCTGGAAAGTCAGAATGGACAGCAGTGATCAGACACAGGGCATGGTCAAACACATCAACCAGTCACCTGCTTTCATGTCCCTATTGGGCAGAGAAAATGAGCCATTGGGAACCACTGAACCCTACACAGCCTTTGGGAACTTTGAGCAGCACTTTGAACATTCTCATTCGTGCTAATTAGTGACAACCAGCAGTTTTTATTTTTTAAACATTAAATGCTCAGTAAAAGAAAGTGATCAGTCAGGTAAACATTATTTTGGGCTGTAGACCAAATAAAAGTTTTATATTAACTGAATGCCTATTTTCCCGTTTTTTATTTCAACTTTTCTAATGTATCAAAGCTTTCTAGGATACTCATGAAAAATTACCACAGATACAAACCCAGTATTTTAACCCATTATTGCTGAATCTAGTAAAGAGAAAATAAATTAATTGCTTATTTACACAGTTATACAAATAAGTGTGAGGCTACTATCTGATTATACACTACACGCTGTTTCTAGACTGTAAAAGCTAGATGAAAAGCACAGCAACAGGATGACACAGATTGCTGACCTGTGTAAAACAACTGTGTGCTTCAAAACAGTTGAGAAATTTTTGTGAGCATTAACTTTCTGCCAGTAGAGTTCACGCTGGATTATATAAAGGTTGGTCAGGAGAAGAGTTTTGCTTCAAGACCCTTTAACCTCTTCTCCAGATTCTTCTGTTTCTTCACTTCTGAGATGACTACACCAGGATGTCCTCAGCTCTCCTTCATTAAAAACTCGGTGTCTGTGCTTTCACTGAGCCTTTCCACTGTCACCACTAGCTGTCAGACTATCAGGGAGTCTGTCCCTTTGTTTTAGTATTGGGCAACAGCACTGTCAGGCTATTTCTGAACATCCCAGAACACCTATTTTAACAAATTATTTTAACAAAATATTCAAAAGGTGTATTGACAACTGCATCTCACAACTCTGTTTTGAGAAAATTTCACAAAATGGGCATAGTTATATATAGGCATGTTAGTTAATATCCACCTACAGTAACACAAATGTCAGCCTATGAAGAAAAATGGAATGATGCAGTATACAAAGTACTGTCTAGAGTTTGAACTACAAGTTAGTGTAGCCACAGATTCCCAAGTATTTAAAATGTTCCATAAATAAATATACAACATTATAGTATTGCCAACATTCCATAATAGCAAATCTCTCTCAAAATACATACAGATTAAAATTCATTTATATTTAGATACTGTACCTCATCTGTAAATCGAAGTATTCGTTTCAATATTCAATTTATTTAATCTCTTCCTGTATCCACAGGAAGAGGCTTAACCGGGAATCACTTGTGTCCTTCCTAGTATCAACTTTGTAAACAAGCACAGTGCAAGTCTTACTATTTCTTTCAGATAAAAAGGCATTTTTTTGTGTAGTATCTGTCACAGATGATTTCTGAACAAATTGGTTACAAGGACAGCAGAAAAGCAAGGAGGAAAAAGAACCTCAATAAATTACTCAGCAAAAACTGCAATTCCAGCAGTACAGGTTTTTAGTAGCAGACTAGCAAATACGGGTACCTTCACAATGTTTACTAGCAAAAAAATGTACTGCAAATCCTGGACACAAACTGGGAAAATGAATGATTCATCATTTGTTTATAATGTGTGCAAAATAAAACTGAGTTTTCCTGTGAGACTTAGATGCCATGTAGTTAGAAGTAAAATGTCATTTCTAAATTACTAATTATTTTTAATGCAAAGCAGTTATTCTTAATCTCATCATAATGGCAAAATATGAATTAGCTAATGGATTGCTCAGCAGTCAGCAATTACGAATCCATTTCTTTCCATATATGCAAACAACTTCATGTATACTTTTAATGAGGCTCTATTTTCTTAAACTGAGAGAACCAACCTGTAAATTTCAGAGAGAAAAATCACATAAAAATGTTAATAAAATCTGGATGCTATTTTAAATCATGTTTATTTAAAATTTTTCTATAATTGAAGAATCAGAAATGAGAATATTTTGAGGATGTTAGGAAATTAAAAAATGATACGACAGTGAAATTAAAAGATCAATTAAGTAAGTGACGAGTGAAAAATATTTAGCAAGAAATCAAGGCAGATGAGAAGTCGTGAAGTATAAAAAAATTGTTGGGTGAATCTGAAACATTGAACAAAAAAAATATAGTGGCAGGCCTGGCAAGTGGATAGTAGTTTCAGCATATAACAAACCACAGGCACATCAGTCATAGATAAAAGCACAGAGATAAAACCCATATTAACAGTAGGACAGTTCAGTATAAGTTTCTGTTCCATTTTCCAATGAAAGCAGGAGGCCATTTATGAAATTCTCTCTAGCTCATTATTGTCCTGGTTTCATCTGGGACAGAGTTGCTTCCTCTTTCATAGTGTCTGGTACGATGCTATGCTTTCGCTTTAGGAGAAAAACAATGTTGATAATACAGAGATGTTCTAGTTGTTGCTGAGCAGTGCTATGAGGAACCAAGGACATTTCAGCTTCTCCTACTGTCTTGCCAGTGAGAGGGGCTCAGGAGGACACAAGGAGCTGGGAGAACCAGGACAGCTGATCTAAACGGCCCAGAGGGATATTCCGTATCATATGACATCATGCAAAAAAAACTTGAAAAACGGTGGAGAGTTGTCTGGGTGGACAGCCCCTACATGGGGACTAGCTGGGTTAAACCACAATTACCTACTGAAGAAAAGGTTTAGCAATGTTTACTCAGAATTAAATTCATGAAATACTAGACTGGAACAGCTTGTATCTGTGATCTCTGGACATGGATAAGATGTCAAACTCCATGATGTTAATCTTTAATTGGTCTTAGAGCACTGACAAAAATAGGCAAGGATGGAAGTAGCTAACATTAGAGACTGCTGTACGTACTGACTGGCAATAAAAAATTTACTCATATTCAAGTTTGCTGCTGTTATGCAAAATGGAAAATACAACTGCCTGGGTAATAGAAGAATAAATACATATTGCCCCACCTGAAAGTCTATGCAATCAGTATGATATCCATTAGGTATGACACAAACAGACTCTTCTAAAACGGGAAAACACAAAGGTCCCTTCCAACCCAAACCATTCTATGATTCTACAATCAAGAACAGTACAACAGTCATTATTTTCAAAGAGTTGTGGTACAGGAATCTTCAGGAAGCAATCTGAAATTGTCCACATTAATGTTATGGAGAGAGAACAAAGACACTAAAAATAAAATTAAGATCTGTTATACCAGACTGGGATTACAGACTAATTTACTATTTGAAAATGTCACGAATTCTGCTGCAAAACACGTACATAAATATGTTCATATGCACACACACAATATTTATAACCTAGCTAAAACTTTTGAATTTCTTAGATTGGTTATTCAGACAAACAAAATACTGAATTACACTCACCCCAGGATACGGTTCATTCCATGCCTAGCAGCATAATGGAGTGGAGTATTGTGCTGGTAAGTTTCTCCATAAGAAGTATTTGGGTCAAGAGTTTCTTTTAGTTGGGGGTTGCTCTCATATATTTGGCAGGCCAGATTTTCATCTCCATTTATAAGAGCTTTGCGGAATTTGGTGGTTGTATTTCCCATGTTGCTATATCTAGCTATCAATGGCACTTTTTCCTTTCCCCTTCATCCACTTGTCGTGAGGTTCTGTAACATGCTTCACGGCCTAAAAAGACAAACAGTATGTTAGTTATTCTGTAAAGCACTCTTTCCCAGATGAATTAGCCTAGAGCTGCAGCACTGTAAGCATGCACGTGAAGAGTACTTAGGGCCTAAAACCTCTGCTCACGAATTCCTGAAGTCCTTATAGGTAGGATACACACAAATTCCCAATTATTCACAGATTATTTCCCTATGGAGTATTTTCATTACAGATACTCTTCAAACATACAGAAAATATAAAGAGGGCCAATATCTATCTGTATTAGCCGACACGGATGAAAAGTGTATTTCCATGAACGAGAAGCAAGTAAGAAATTAGAAATGATTTCAAAACATAGTACAACCAAAGACAAATCCTTCAATTGAGGTAAAATTCTTCAGAGTATGCAAGAAACTAGACCTCAGTTTAAATTTTACTTAAAGAACACCAGGTAAAATGTGCTTGAAGTACCTATGCACATGTAGGTGGGTGAAAACAGCACTTTTTTGTGCCAGCAAGATCAATACACGCAAACACAGGAATTATTACAGCCCCATCCTAACAGTTCTGCTAAGCAGATTCATTAAAACATCAAGCTCATTTTTAAAACAACCGTTGCAGAACAACAGCGACTGGGTCCATACAATGCCAGGCATTGTACTGGCATCAACCAACTGCAACTTACAGTTACTCCAGAGCACTGCCAGTTGCGCTCAACAGTCTCTTGCCCTTACCTGATGTGAGGGACCAGCAGACTGAGTTACATGAAGATTGGGCAAGCAGAGCATCTCAGCTCATGAGATGGGACAGGAGAAGCTTATCGGGCTGTGCAGTCTGAATGAGCATGCTGTGTTTTGTGTCAGAGGGACAGAAAGAGGACACAGCACCAGGCGGCAGCTGGTAGCGCAGTGAACCTTCGGGAGGTCTCTTGTGCATGAGCCACCACATGCAGACCGCTCCATGCCAGATCTTTCCCCCACAGCATACACTCTGAGATCCAAATATGCCAAGCACAGCATGATGGGAAACTAGAACTGATTGCGTTGGGAACATACAATCATGCAGGGCAGGAGCTGCTATGCACTCACTCCTTTTTATTCTACTCAACAAGTATAATGAATACTCAGCAAATAAAAGGATTATCTCAATCTTCTGCATTTGCTCGTCTGCATAGCTACTGGTGCCCAGGTCAGCTCTAAACAGAAAAAAACGAATGTAAGGGGTCTAAAGCTGCAGAAAATCTCAGAATCAGGATGTGTATGCAATCCATGTGAGAAGGATTTGGGGAACTCCAGGGAAAAGCTGCAATGCTATACTTTCGTTCCCACAGAGTGGTCCTCTCATGAGCTGTTTTTGGCTACTACTGTGAACTAGCACATCACATTAATAGCAAAAGTATCAAAGAGCTGGATGAGCACACCTGCACACCTTTACTTTGCATCTCTGTATGGCTCCAGTTTGCTCAGATGCCATTCTATATGAGTGCGACTTTCTGCAGTCCTGCACTGTCCCCTCTCTGCAGTTCCTCTGATGGGTAACTTGGCAAAGACAAGGGAAAACACCCTCATGTCACAAGGGTATATATCTGTCTGGGCTACCCTAGAAAGAGTACAGTGGCTGTGGTGGCCTCCATTTTCATCCCCTTTTCCTTCAAAACTCCATGAAGCAATCTCTATTTTGCAGAAGTTGTGTCCTACTGCTTGATGCCACCATGGGATGACAGGTCTGCTACAGCAGCTGAGCCAGCATGCTGAGCATGGTGCCCTGTGTTTACCCCTGAGGTCAGGGGCAAGCCCCTGTGCAGCAGCTGGAAGTTCACATCACAAGGGATAAGCAGGTGTTCTGAAAGCAGAAGTACACCTGTTGTACAGGCAAACCAACATGAATACTACAGCATTTTGTATCTTTCTGTTGTCTCTGTATTTTATAACATAAGCATGCAGATACTATATTCATGCTTTTCAAGAAAGCCTCTGTGTGTTCACATTATCATGTCGCAGCTTCCAGTGCTTTAGATTAGTGTGCTTCCAGATACATAAACAACTACGCTACTGTAAATATTAAATAGTTTTAGGCTTCAATAAAATACTGTAAATATCATGGAAAAACCTCCTCTTTCCAATAAACCAGCAGTTCATATTAGCCTCTACATAAAAACAAAATAAAGCCCAAAGCTTTCAAGAGCTGGGATCTTAAAAATAACTTGAGAGAATGACTTTCAGTCACATTTCTTAATGAGGAAAGCTTATGATGTTATAGTATCTGCTAATCCCTATTGACTGCCAGCAGCTCCTGAGACTACAAACCAAAGTAGGCATGAAAAAATGCCTAAAGTATATCCAGTTCCTCAAATCATCATGCAAATCAATAATGCAGATCCCACTACTGCCCTCAAAGAGCAAAAAAGCACAAAAAAACCTCTTGCATCATTCGGAATTAGAAGGTAACAGCATCAATTACTGTGCACTTATTTCTGGAACTTAGCACATGGGTAGCTTCCGTCAGCTGCAGAACATGCTGCCTCTTGCCCCACCTGGCACATTAAACAGATCTGGCTGTGCGTGAGGGAGGCTGCTAAGAGTCTAAGGAGATATGGGGCCCTAAAGGAACCTGAGAGGAGGCTGGGGCACAGTGAGACTGCTGAGATCCTGAAGCAGAAGTGTCTGTATGTATTTAGGCAGGGGGCTGGGAATGCACGGGAGAACTGAGAGCATGTGTAGGGTGGCTGCAGTACAGAAATGGCAAAAAAAAATAACGTTCATTATTTTACTGCACGCTGAGCAGCCTATTTATTTTTTGATGTAGTATGGATATAGTACACGGTAGAACAGTCTTCAAAAATGAATAATATAAAAGATGTACGCACATTGCTCAAAATACTACGTACATTACCATAACATCTGGGAAATTCAGGAATATGCAGCATGTACTGCAAAACTGACATCTGCTTTCCTAAAAAAAGCTGTGCACGCTAAAGGGGTATATATGATACAGACATGATACAGAAAGGTGAACAAAGAAATACAAATACTGCTCTACATACGAGAACCACTCTCCAAATCTCAAGATTCCCAGAGTCAAAGGAAAGAGAGAATTTTAAGAAGGATTAAAAAACAGAGCAATGATGTGGCTTCGAATAGACATAAGAGTAACTTCTCACAAAACCAGGAATCAGCAAGAGGTATTGAAAATTTAGCAAATGGCTAATGTAACTATAATCATCATATTATCAAAAGAAAATTAAAGATGATAGAATGGGGACAGTCCATGAAAGCACTTCAGGTGAAGGCAAACAGCTTTTATTTGATGTGATAGCAAGAAACCAATCTCTGGAAGAACACAAGGAGAGAAGTGACAGGGTCAAAACTAATCCAGAAAACAATTCCCTATTTAAAATACAGGATACTATAAATTGCACTAATGTCTTCCAGCTTCATGCAATATCCAAAAGGACATTCATCTTTCTCACTCAGCCTTTTATGCCTCAAAAATTTGGTGGGCCACAGTGTGGTTTTCTTTTCTGAATTAGCCACTAAATGTGCCAGCAGAAATACCCTGTGGGTACAGAGGGGCAAAGCTGCATGTACACTGCCAGTATAAACTGCCTCCCAGCACCTCGAGAAGTCAGAAGAAACCAACACCCAACAGCTGTTGCCTCTCTCAAGCTGCTGAGTGCTTGCTGTATATTCCAGGTCTGCCTGTCTGTGGTCACCAGCTCAGCTCCCAGCAAAGAGTCCAACCACTTCAGAGTTCAAAGGAGGCTCTGCTTCAGCTGAAGGAGAAAAAGGACAAGACAAAACATGAGCTGATGCAGCAAACTTCTGCATCTGAGAATGGCTGAAAGGGGCCCAGGCTGCCTTCCTTGTTTTTTCTTTTTTTTTTTTTTTTTCTCCTTTCTGTTAAAGGCCTCTAATCCATTATGTGCTCTCAGAGGAGAGCAAGCTAACAAGGCTAGCACTGGAACCAGGCAGTAATTCATCCCAGAAAGGAAACTCAGTTTGCTCTTTCAACCCCTCCTCTCATGTGTTTGAAGGTAAAGGGCTTGCAATACATACATATCCTCCTAGAACAGACAGAGCCTAGAAGGCCCAGCCAGGTTATGGCCTCAGGGACTGGGAAGCTGCATACAGGGGAGGCTGTAAGGCTGGTTCAACAGCTCCCAGCTGCATTGTCAGCGTAGATGCTCTTGCTTTGGTGTTTGCATAAACTCAGCACATAAAATTCTTACGCTATGTTTTAATGTGTTGTATTACAAAAACACTGCAGTATAACAAAAATGACAATATAAAAATGGCAGTTTTCAAATATTTTATCTTAATAAAATGAGACTCGAGCAGAGTTCTATACGACAAAGACCTTTGTTTGGTAGGCAGATCTGTTTGCTGTATTTTCAAGCTCTATGATAATAAAAGAGCTATATCATAGCCTTTATTGCAACATTTATAACAACCAAAATATGATTACAACCTTTTATACCAAAGAATACAGGAAAAACTAAATGTAGTGTTTGCTTACTATATTCCCCCCCACCCTATGATTTCAGAATGCATCAACCATCTTATTCAAAATAAGAGACTATTTTACTACTTTACCACTACCAAATAAAAATCCCAACTTAAAGCATAAAACCAAAATTCTGCTAACACAAATCACTTTAAAGTCTAAAGAAAGATTCTCATGAAGTCAATCAAGAGCACCATACTTCTCTGCTTTGGCACAGAATGGTAGAACTGCTATGGACTTATTAGCAATGCTGCTAAAAGCAGCACTTTGATACCACAGCTCCATCAATATTTAACAGAGATGGACACTCCCAAAGGAGCTTGAAGAACAAGTGTAAGATGAAAAAAAGAGTGAATACAGAAAGATTTGGGTAGATAAAGGCTCAAATGGGATTTTGTTGCAGTTGCCCAATTTTTATTGATTTTTTCATGGGCATCATCATAGAAGTGAGTTTGAAGAAGGACAATTTTAATGCCTTAACAGGATTTCAGAAGTAGCTCCTCCCTAGAAATATTGCCAGGCTGCTTGCTCGATATTTATAACAAACGGTAAAATATTGTATGAGAGGGATCAGACAGTTATTTTTGAAACCTCTTACTTCTAACACTCATTTAAGAGCAATGTATTCAATACGCAAGTCTTTCATGAGATGACGTATGTCTCTAAATCTACATTTGACTTGCTTTAACACTAAAGAAAGTTTTCTTGCTGAATGTAAGAACATGACTGAGAAGAAGACAGACACGATGTAGACACTAATAATTGTATCTAAATATTATCAAAATAAAGTACATGATTGACTAAAATTGGTTTATGTACTGTCTTTTATACCCTTGCAAAGACAACTGATAATGAACTGCCAACACAAAAAGGATAATGCTGATAATACAAAATATTATGCTGCATTCTAGAAGCATATTCTGTTCTCAGCACAGTTAACTCAAAAGGTAACTATTTTATTTGCTTTGGATACTGTAGTTAAACAGTCCATTTTTAAAAGGTGAGTTTATAAAATATTTATTGCAGTCTGTCCTGCATTACAAATCAAATCATTTGCAGAAGGGAATCATGAACAACTTCATGTTTTAGGAAAAAGCCAAGTAATCTGTTATATTTAGAAGGAGTGCTGCACCATGATGTTGGTGACCTTCACTACTAGGATGTTCTAACATAAATGGAGCAAGTCAAAAGTTATGTTCAAGAATTCTCAGAATACCAAGTCCTCTCAAAGCACTGATTTCTCCTTTCCTCTCTTGTCCCCTCCTCTCTCCATGAAATGCTAAAAAATTGTCCCAATTTGTACCAGGAGGACAATATTAAAAATAAAACATTCAAAAATGCATACTTACTTTATGCTTGGCTGGCAGAGATGTCTAGAATTAAGATAGATTATTATAAAATATTAGGTTTAGGCTAATTTTTAAAAGTTTGAAGTAAAGATTTTAGATTTATCAAACTTAAGTCACAGGGCAAAATTTCGCTTGCTGGACACCTGCCTCTGGAGGAATATTTCTGCCAAGTTTTAAGTAACAACTATGCAAGCAAAGCTAGAGAATCAAGATATGGAAAAGAGGTACTTTAATTCTTTTTTTTTTTGTAAACTGACTTGGTTTTGTTGTTGTTGTTGTTGTTTTACACTGAAATATTCTATGATTTGTGCCAAAAGAGCTTAAGTCATCAACATGAAATAATGGAAGCACCTTATCCACTTTAAACCTTCTGAATGAAGCTTAACATTGTCAAACTCAGCTTTATGTTTAACATGCCAAAGTTTAGACCAAAAAATAAAATTAGTACTCCAACGCAGAGAACTATACAAATATAATACCTTAATCCTTTGTAGAAAGATAACCAATATATATGTTCCCTTTGTTTTAAATACTAAGGTTGAAAACAATGTTGAGAATTTGCTTGAGTAAAATGTAGTGTAGGGTCATGAAGGAATGAATTATTTCCTCATTTATATGTTTGCAGGACAGAGAGTCTAGTAACTTACATTACAAACTTTTCCTGCTGGTATGCATGTACACTTAGAAGGCTTAAAGTTATTACTGAAGTTGGTAATTTGAGACTTCATCTTGCTAATTCAGGCACAAAGATTTTCATCCAGGTGGAATATTTCCTTTTAGATACACTTCTTTTGCTTGTGTCCAACTCAGTCTTGTGGAGAAAAAAGAATTTTAAGCATGGCTCTGGCTTCTTTTGCCTTGATACACTGACAGCAATGCAATCAAGACAGATGTAGCAGAGATTAGAAGCAGTTATAACTTTATGGAAACAAAGCTACATTTTGTAGCTAAAGTAATTGCTACATGAATTTCCATGGTGTTATCTGCAGTGTTTACAATCTTAATCATCTAAATGAAGCGTGGTAAATCCACTGGGGGTAGGTAAATATACATACGGAAGCACAGGACACTGTACAACCAAAAGACAGGTACACTGTTAAAGTCAGATGAACAGAGCCTTCCTGCAAGACAGTCAAAAAAATAAAGAAAATAAAAATCTAATGGCACAATTTAAAAAGTGCATCTGTTTTGATACAACCTTTTTTTATATCCTAAGAGAGCAACAATTCAGAAAAATGGAACAGAATTATCATTCTGTAATTGTACACTGGAGTATGAAATAGTCTCACTAGTAACTGCAGATTGTTTTATATTCACTCCAGGGCACCATATCTTTGGAAAATTATTTAAAAACAAAACAACAACAAAAACAACAACAAAATCCACAAAGTTCTCTGAAATCCACATAAAACTTTGGAGTTGCTCTCAGTAAAACATTTTGTCAAGGCCTTAATAATCTAATTTCATTTGATGTAACTTAGTTACTGATACAAGAGATGTTCTCATTTATGGCCTTTTCAGGCTCCGGTCATAAAATACAGCAGGACTCCTTTGGGGCTAGCTTTTCACTCCTCTGCTTAAGTAGACTAACCAAGCCTTAAATAACACAAAATACCTGTACCTAGTACAGTACTGACATTACTACCCAAAGACCTCATCTATCTAGATCAGTAGCTGAAGAAACGGTAAGAAATGCTTTAAATTCTTTTAGATTAACTCAAGCTAAATGCAGGAATGCTTGATAGTTCTGGCATTATAATTTCAAACGCAGTGTTTGTTGTTGTATAACAAACACACGATAGACCGCTCAACCTACTAAAATACCTCAAAACACTTCTGACACAGTGCATGAAATACTGGTAGCTCAATAAATGTCTATAGAAGTGTTTTCTCTACCACAAGTCACACCACTTCTGCATCACATACCCCAAAAGCAAAAGTGAACAAGTATCATCCAGTCTTCTATATAAAGACGTAGAGGCAGCTGATGACTCAGAACAGTCTGCATCCGTAACAAACTGACAAATACGAACCAGAGACTGGCAGTGTTCCCTCGGTCCCTCTCTCGCTGGCAGCATGAGAGCTCCATTCGGTCTAACACTTCTGATGCCTTTCTCCTTACCCTCACACACCAAGGTCACTGTGCCAGCTGGGGTGGGAGCTTCTTTTCAAGAAGGGCTGGAACATGTTTTGTTTAACTGTACAATAAGCAATGATCCAGCTCAGTTCAGTTAAAGACAAATGTCTATCACCTCTAAAATCAGTTCCAACAGACAGAAGGTACGTGGCAGAACAACCACCAAGGATTACAAAGCAAAGGCTTACAGGGTAATGGACAGGGGGAATAAACAGACTGGCCCTGTGTGGAGCAAAGAGTTCAAAGAAATGTGCGAGTTCCTATCAGATTAAGCTGCTTAGAAAGACAGAGGGTAACCTCAAGCAGTGTGTGCAGATTTGGGCACCACAACATTAGAAGGACATAAAACTATTAGAGAGGGTCCAAAGGAGAATTACAAAGATGGCGAAGGATCTAAAGGGCAAGACATATGAGGAGCAGCTGAGGTCCCTTGGTTTGCTCAGCCCAGAGCGGAGGAACTGAGGGGAGACCTGCAGCTCTCACAGGGAGCAGAGGGGCAGTGCTGAGCTCTGCTCTCTTGGGACAGTGACAGGGCCCAAGAGAACAGTATGGAACTGTGTCAGGGGAGGGGCAGGTGGGGGTTAGGGAAAGGGTCTGCGCCAGAGGGTAGCGGGCATGGAACAGGCTCCTCAGGGCAGTGGGCACAGCCCCGGGCTGCCAGAGTTCAATAAGCGTTTGGACAGTGCCCTCAGACACAGGGTTTGGATTTTGGGTGGTGCTGTGTGGGGTCAGGAGTTGGACCCAGTGGTCCTTGTGGGTCCCTTCCAACTCGGGATATTCTATTCTATGAATAGTGTTAGGAAAGGAGCAGGAATGGAACACAGCAACACAAAAACAGCTATAAAAAACCTACAAGGAACTTGATTAACCACCCTAAACAGGGGGCAATGTGCCGTGACCCTGTCTTGCCTGAGTTCAGGATGTATTTTTCAAGTACGCTTGCTTAGCTTAACACGGCTTAAAGGCCTTTTTACGATTCAGGTGAACAGGTTTGAAACTGCACTGCAGTCTGAAGAGAACTCTCTGGAGAGCCTCTGTTATCCAGCCCAGCTAAAAGCTCTCGTATTAACGCAGTGCCAGTGCCATTAAACTGATACAAATGAAATTCAAGCTTGCCTTCCCTGCACATCTACAGAAAGCAAAAATAAAGAGGCTGCTAACACACGGCTGCTCAAGATCAGAATCCTCCACAGGAAACTCTGAAAAAATTCTTATAAAATGAAAAACCTTAACATACTCTTGAAGCACACACCTCTCAGCTTGACAAAGCTTCCTCATACGGAAGAGAACCAGTTGGTAGGGTCACGCTGTAGCTGTACCTTGTAAATATCCAAAAGGTCTAGATGGTGGATCTCACCAAATAAGGATGCCAATACACGAGGTAAGTCAACTGCAATCACGCTGTATGGAGCTGGCAGTGCTCCACTACTTTCTAAAAATGTACAGTCACATTTTGTAGAAATATTGAAAATTTGAAGTCAATGCCATTCTAACACAAAAAACTACTGGGTTTATGAACAGCAATAAGTTCTTTTACTAAAGTAAAGTAAAAAAGTTCAGCAAGCAAGTAAAATTGAATTTGCAGTGTAGATTCTCCCAAAATACATACTGTACTTTTAACTGTCAGAGTAAAGCAGCAATCATAGAATCCTATCACTGACGTCTGACTGAGAGAACAAACATTCAGTCTCTGGACTGCTGATAGTCTGCAGGTTGTAACAGTTCTTAATAAACTAATCAAACTTGAGCTTTGAAGGGTGACAGAGGACATCTCTGCTTCGTTCATTATGATTACTACATACATATCTCTGGGATGAAACTCTAAAATACACTGTACGTTAAAACAGTATCTGTTTCTATACTATTCAAGTGAGCAGCGAGGAAAGCATATTCAGCTGTTGGAGAAAGATGACAAACAGCATCCACAAAAGTGCTGGACTAGAAACAAACACGCACATACCTTTATTGTCTCCTGGAAGCATTCTTACATGCTAGTTTTGTTCTCCATAAAGCTAAAAGACAATGTGACCTCACTGATCTTTCAAAGATACTGTGATTTTTTTTCAGATGAATGAACAAATCAATTTCCTTTTAACAAAGAAGCAATTTAACTGGTCAGCACTCCTTCAAAGCAACACATTCATTTGAGGTCTAAACACAGAATCCAGGAGATCACTGTGTTTGAAATGAAACAGATTCCCACAGCAAAACACAGTTTCTACATCGTATTTCAGAAGTGTTTTACAACATTTCAGAGAGACAACTTGAGGAACTGTTTAACTCCTCCAAGTCAAAGATCTGCACATCCTGTTTGCCAAGGTGCTCAGTTCCCAGGATCTTCGCAACATTGCTGCTACAAACTTGTCCCTCAGCTAATCAGACTGTCATTACTTGCACCTTACCCGCACCCAAAAATTAGCAGAACTGCAACTTGTTGCAGTTCTGATAAAATATTTAACATACCCACTGGCAAAATGCTGACTCTGGCAGAGAAATGGCAAAAGACATACAGGATCTAACGTTAATCTACACTATTCTGTGATTAAAAATGTAACTTGAAATGTTTTTAACTTTTGCCAGAACATGTATACTGAAATACTGGGTTGTTTATTCCACTGCGTACAAACTCTTTAATCATGCACATAAAGGACATGCATAACAAAATTTAATTACAGCATGTCACTTGCAGTTTGTTTGTGTGAAGATTGTACTTGACTCTAGTGCAATGAAACACAATGTTGTTGGCATGATAGTGACTTTGGATTCAAGACAATATCAAGGCAAAGAAAATAAAGAGTAGGAATAAAGTTTATTAACAAAACAACAACAAAAAACACAACTACTCGCCCTCTCCCGTAAGCCCCCCCCTCCAAAAAAAAAAAAAAAACCAAAAAAAAAACCAACAACCATCCCTCAGTTTGAATCAGTTGTCCTCTTAACAAAATCAATGTACTTCGTGACTGGCATAGACACTAATGCAATCCTAATGGCTGCTGTTCTTAGTAGAATTCTATATTGACTTTTACTATGTAAGGCAAGGAGAAGAGGAAAAAGTGCCAGAGTCTCTCACTGTGCAAAATCTGACCCATTTTACATCAAACTGCATGAAATGGAGTGGAGTATAGAGGTTTAATGTTACAAAGATTTTCAAGAACAAGCCTAAAAAAAAAAGTATGTGTTTTAGCCAAGTAATTAAATTTGTATGACTTCATTCAAAAAGATCTTCAGTTATTTACTTGAAGTAACTGTATGGACACTGGGATGATACAACAACTGCCTGTGTTTGATGGTTAGTGGAGCCTTCTCCATGATTGCTCCAAAGAGTAATGGTGAAGCCAGACAGAGAAGACACGAACAGCAGCTCTGTCATCTCTCCTATGCTCCCACAGCACCTGCTGGCATCCAGAGCAGGTAGTGGGAAAAAAAAGGTAGGAGTAACAAGCCTGGCTGGATTGCCAGGAGAAAGAAGAATGCAGGATGCAAGGGAAAACAGCCTGAAGAGTTGGTGGGCAGAAAAGTAAAAACAGGAATGGGAAGAGACAGTACAGAGTCTGCATCATCCACACACCATTGCAAAGGATGCTAAATAAGGAAAACCAAGTAGGTGTTTATTTAATCAGACAGGCATAAGGGCATACACAAGTAGGTGAATTGTAGTTGTCCCACAAACATTCATTTTTTCTGGCATTTTTTTTTTAGGAAGCGACTATCCTTATTCTAGCTTTTATTTCTAGGAAACGATTGAGACCAAGAAAGTCTCTTAAAATGATATCTGCTTTGTTGGAACTTTCTCAATACGTGCCTGTGTTACTTCTCCATACAATACACCAGCCAGGACAAAGAGGTTTCCTTGAAGAGCAGAGAGAGAACAAGGAATGAGCTCAAGCTGACAGAAAATCCTGCAGTACTCCTTACTCATTACGTCATGAAGGTTTTTGTTTGTCTATTTTATGTAATTCAGCCAGAGCATGATTCTCAGTCACTATCCTGAATGCTAGAAGTCAAAATAGAATCATTTAACTGTGAACACGCACTCTTGTATTTGTGAGTATCTGCTGTGTACAAAGTAACTACATACACTTTATGTCCTTCTGTTAGTCATCCAAACTCAGAGTACCATGCAGCTATGTTCAGTTTTTTCCTGAAGCATAATGTTGTTTTCATGACTTTGAAATGACTTGGAGCCATCAACACTGCAGGACACTATCTAATTGCCTCTTTCCACAGGTTATGACATTTCTGATGTCCAGAATACTGAAGTACTGTCACTTATTCACAGAATCAAGTTCCTTACAGTGCAATATTTTTCATAAGTTCGTTGCCAGAAAATACATCCCCAAACCATTGACACTGAGAAGTGAGCTTTCCTCTTCAAGTTACCAAACTCGTTGTTCAAACAAGTCTCCCTGAAGCATAAACAGACCATTAATATTACTACTTCTCCTGAATCTAAACTTAAAAAAGTAAAAAATGTGTTACAATGTGCTTTTAAATTAGTATTTACATTAAAAATCCAAGCCATAAGCAAAGGAAGCAGATGTTCTATGACAGGAATAATTTTTCATTTCACATTTCGCTTCTATGTTCTTTTCATAGCTGAGATCGCTGAGAAATGTGGAGGGTTGACCACTGAGATCTCTGTTCATTCCTGCCTGGCACACACTTCAGCTCACGAGTGCAGAGAACTGTAGTTAACACAGACCCCACTCTTCTCTCATCATTCTTTTAAAAACCCTGTCACATTTCTCTGTTACAGTCTTTCTTGTTACAGCAAAACTTCAACATAAAACCTGTTCTTTATTTTCTAAAGAACAGCATTCCAGTTACCAGATTCTTACAATTTATTTCTACTGCCTGAAAACAAAACTCCGTGCAGAAATGTGTCATAACAATAAAAGAGCATCTGTGCGCCGATAAATCCAACTGCATTTGTACTGATTAAGGCTAACTGGTTTGCAGTAGATTTTCATTTTAAATTATTTCAGTAGTTGTAGAAAGCCAGGAACAGTTTTGTTGTATTTGTTTAGCATACAGGCTACATCATACCATGCTTCACTAAGCAGCCCGTGTAATCAAATTATTCTTCCTTCAGACAAAATCATTTAAGTATTTTTTTCCTCCTCAGTACACTAATTTAATGGCATCTTCCATGAGTTTGGAAGAAAGAACACTGAGGCATCTCTTTGGACATCACTGTATTTTTTGGTGGAAGCTAAGAGAAGGCAGGCGTGAATGCTGCTCAAACACACCCGGGCAGCGTGAAGATACAATCCCAACCAAATGTGATGATCTGAAAAAGTACTATATCAACTGAATGGTTGATCAAGGTAAAAGGGCACCCAACACAACAAAAGATAAAGAAGTATAGCAACAATTTCTGGATGAAAACCGCTGCACCAGTTCATGAAGCAATCCAAGATTTTTCACAGAAGGGAGAGAACAAGCTCTCAGGTACTGAGAAAGGAAGGATCCTTGATGACTGCAAGGGCTCCTACTGCTGTGCTTGCCAAGAACAAGACTTATCTACTGAAAAAGGATCAGGATGGTGCTGATCTTCCAGCAGAATCACAGATAATTTCTCCAGGGGGATTCTCTAACACCGTAATGAGTTCAGATGCTGAAGAAATGCAGGAGTCATGTTCCTCAGTTTTAGCTACCTTCTACATTGAAACTGTTCCTGGACCTCAGAAGCTGATATAATCCATTATCTTCCCAACAGCAGTCAGTCCTACATGTTGCAGAAAGAGCTGTAAAAAGCCTAATTAGACAATGAACAATCTGCTGAGAGAAAAAATGTCTTTAGTCCAACAATTAATGGATTGACCACGTCCTGAAATGTGGATTCTTCATCATACAGATTTATTCGTGAATGTTCTTACTGTCTGCATCATTATGTCTACGACTGCAAAAACTCTAATAGATTCTTGAAGCCAATGTGTTATTGACTTAATTGATATTCCATGTGGAAATCTGATTACCCACTTTCTACAGCCAACTAAGAAACTAAAAACATTAATGAGTCTTTGGTAACTACATTACTAAGCCAAAAAAATAATTCATTACAAAAAGATTAGACAAGCTTTAGAAAAACTAAAATTGAAGGTATTATGCTAGGAGTTAAAAATGACTGTAGGTCAAAGAGTCAAGGAGTCCTGACAAGGAGTCCTCTGCAGTTTTGGAACTTATTTCACACAGTCTGGAAAAAAAGAAAACAACCAACCAAAAAGCCACGTTGTTCCTCAAAAACAAAGGCAAACTTTCCTTAGGAATATATATCCAAAATTCTGAATGGAATTAAAACAAGCTAATTCCTACATTCTATATCTAATTGCAATTTTCTTTGAAGAAATTAGCTAAAAGCAAGCTGATGATAATTTTATTTATGTATACTATTAATGGCAACCAGATTACTCTTTGAATTCCAGAAATCTCATATACCACTTCTCATGTTTATATGTCAACTTATATTTTACTGATAAATATATTTTATCATGTGGCTTTCATGAAACAAAACTGTATCTGGATTGCAGCAAAATTTCCATTGAGTCACAGTACGAATATTCTTCACAGATAAGAAACGAAACAGAAGGTAACTTCAGTTCTTTTAAGAGCTTTTTGTTACCAACACGTTCATCTTTCTTTCCCATTTTGTTTCCAAAGATTATAATTGAAATAATGGTCCCACTTATTCAAATACTCCTCATCTAATATTTTGAGAAAGTTGCCAGCAGAGTATACCACAGGAAAGTATAAAAACTGGGAAGCATGAACCAATCCTTTTCCACAATCCTCTCCTAGTTTTCAACAATTTAGCACTTGAGGAATGCTTGAGCCAAATGTGCTACTTGCGTATTAATAAGCTGCAGTACATTTTTCTTCCATTAATTTGTTCAAAAACTCCCTGACACTATGGAAATTTTTTAACAGCCACAATTTCACAGCTTAACCATTCAGTGTGAAGAAACACCTTTCTGTTTGTAATCTGACACTTGTGAAATGTCATTTTCACCATCTACAAGAGCTGATAAGGAGACAGCAGAAAAAAAACTCTCTACTTATGCTTGTGACTTTAGAGATTTCTATCATATTGCCTGCTACAAGGAATCACCCTGCTGTCAGATCAATCTTTTTAGAGGTTACTCTTACACACTGATTCCTGAAATCCATGAAATGGATTCGGTCCAAGTTTTCTGTTCCTGTTTGCTGTTTCTGATCTCTTTCCAGCGCCCCTAAAACATTTTTGAGCTGGGAGTGCAGAAGCTGTATACAACACGCAAAATGCAGAGATTTACATGATGGTGGCACGATCTCTATTCATTCAACATGCAAATTCCTTTTGGGGCTGGTAGTAGGCACTGAGCTGATTTTCCTCAGAGATATTTATTATAACCTTGAGATCTTGTTTTTGAGTGGTCATAGTTAAGATAACCATTTTATACATAAATTTAGATTTTTTTTTCCAACCCTGTGACTCTTCTACATTTATCTAAACTGAATTTCACAAGTTACCACCTCACCACTTACCATCTTTTCCAGATCACTTATCTGTACATTAAAAAGCACAGGTCCTAGCAGTGATCTATCTGGGACTTTGTCAGTAACCTTCAGCCACTGTGAAAATTGCCTATTTTTTCCTACCTATTTTAACCAGCTACTTCTCTGTGCGAATGACCCTCCTCTCCCACAGCTCTCTAGATTCTCTAAGACTTTTAAGTGAGGAACTGTGTCAAATGTCTTTTGGAAATCCAACTGGATTATAACAACCATATTTTCCCTGTTAACTTCTTCAAAGAATTTCAATAGGTTGATGGCACCTGACTTTCCCTTATGACGATTGCTGACTGTTCCTCAGGGTGCCGTATTTCTCCGTGTGTCTGCTGATCCTGCCCATTTCTTAGAGTTTCTACTAATATCCCAGATACAGACAGCAAGCTTACACTAACAACCAGTAAGCCAGCACTGAGGTAGTTTTTAAGTAAATGCAACAAAATGTATTTTTGCACAGTTTTAATTACCAAGAAGTGTACTAAAGAAAGCCATATTCACACTGAGAAAAATAACCTGAAAGAGTCTCCACAGCTTTTCCACAAGATCCAAGGCAGACTGACAGTTCTGAGATCAGACCTACAAAATTAGACCCTGGCTCTTATCACCATGTGCATACATCTCACTTTGGCAAATGATATGTTATAAAGGGATGGTGTCTATGATGTCTACGCTGATCTCCTCTACCTTGCTTGATTCAGCCAGAATTCTGTAAAGAATATCTTTGAGGCCTATTTATTACACTAAGATGAAAGAGTGACAGTCTGTCTTTTAATGATGCTAAACTATGTTAGACTTCCCGCTGCCTCATGAAAGACTTCTCTCTTGCTGAGAGAAACTGAATTATCAGGGAAAGACTGTAGCCAGACATAGGACAAAGAATGCAAACAGCTAAGAGAGGGAATTTAGCATGCTGTTTTTGCTGTAGAACAAGAATATCAAGAATGACATCAAACGGTAGCAAGAAATCCTAGGAGTCCTCAGAGAGGAAACTACCTGGTGGGTAAAAAACAACAGAATACAATAATGTCTTTCCCCAGAGGGAAAGAAGTTGATAGACACTAGGTAGTACAGTATTCTTGAGGAAAATCTTATTCTTTGAGAATAGTATAAGCCACTTCAGCAGCCTTCTACAAATACCATACCTCTAGATACAATAACCGCATAGCATTCAGCAATGCTTTTAAGATACGCTCACTGTGACACCGAAAGACAGAGGGGAGCATAAGCACCCTGGTGTGCTTTTTCTCCTACTCCAATCACGTTCATGTCATCAAATACTCAGACCTTGCTTCTCCTTACTTCTCTACTCCGTAACGACAACAAATAAAAGGAAACTTGCCAAAAAACTGCCCCTCTTCCCCAAATTTCCTGGTTCCCCCACTCTCCTGCAGTCTGTAAACCTTATCACTTTTCTTATTACTCATCTCCACAACTTGTTTGCTGGGGAAGTAAAAGGAAACGCCTCCTCATCTAAAACACTTGAACGGCCAACGCAGATCTGAAAAATTTCACTGAAGGTTTCCCAATACAAAAGAGAAACTTCCCCCATGCAGAAACAGATTTAACATTCAACGCTAATTACAGTCTAATAAACCAGTCAGGAAATATTTTGCTATTTATCCTTTGAACCAGAACACTGCAAAAAAAAGGGCATCATTATAAAAAGACTTAGACTGTAATTTGACAGTTATGCGTGATCTCTGTGTAATCTGAGGTAACAGATTTAAGACTGCTCAAAATCAGATCATGAATGGTCTCCGCAGCACAAGCCTTTGGCCTGCAATTCAGTAGCTACAATCATCACATGCATCCACTAATTTGTGTTCGTGGACTGCCCAAGTTTTTTCAGGATGCTTTCAGGGTTTTTTTGGATGGAAAGTTGCTGAATTCTCACTTTCTATAGCTAGTAACTGTGCCAGGAATCATGTTTTCTGAAAAGTAGTATTCACTAGATTCATATGTCCTTTGCTTTATATTGCTTGCCCTTGAGCCCATCCATTATCAAAAGACATAATGTGGAGTTAACACAGCTTAGGCTCCGTTCATCACTGACTTTGCCGGTTGCACATCTCCTCCATGCAGTTCCCAGGGCTGTAAGAACAGAACGACTGACCATGCTGCCAGTACCACCAGCTCACTAGTGGGCTTGGTGTTTCTGTTGAGTAAAAGCAACTTCCAGGACCTCAGAGTCACTTATTTGCTGCTACATGACATGCAGAGATCCTACAGAACAGAAAGATCCAGGTCATGCTCTTGATCTGGGAGGTGTCACCAATACTGAGCAGAAGGTTCCCAGCCAATGCTATTTCTGAACGCTGCTCAGAGAAAGTCACAGAGGACATCTGCACAGGGGCTTTCCCTGACGCGTTGGCGCTGTGACTAGGACCCTTTCCTTCCTGCCACCTCCACAGGCAGGCATGCCTCTTCACATGGGGGAAGACTTTGATGTCTCCAGACACAGCTGCGGAGCAGACACACCAGGCACAGGAGGTGCATGGCCTCCATTCCAAGCTGAGATGGTGCAATGCAGCCTGCTAATGCAAAAGAGCAGCATAAACCTTGTCACCCTGCCACCCCCTTGGGTCCAACAAACCTACTTGCCTCCTCTGCCATGCCTGGTGAGGCTGTCCTTAAGCAGCCTCATCTGTTGCTAGGAAAATTCAATTAGCAATCCGGCACTTGCTGGGTTCTGGTAGAAATTCCTTTGTGTAAAGTGAGACAGAAATGCACTGAGGTCAGGCTCAAAACTATAAAGCTTGTCAGAAGAAGAATCCTACTGCTGGTTTTATTTCACACACCCGTAGGAACAAAAGCAACCAGTGGTAGTTGAGACAGTAGCCAAAAGGAACAAGCTGTATTAGTTTCAGGAGCCCTCAGACTTGTGATGGTCAGAAATCCACTGAGGATTGCTTTATGGAAAACACGCTGCAGTGCCAAACATATAGACACCCATTTAAAAATGGTTCTCACTGCTTAAAGTAAAACAGACCACAAGAGAACAACCAAAAAAAAAAAGAAAAAAAAAAAGAAACCACTGAAACTTTTATTAGCCCCTGTACTTCTTTTTTCCGTTTTGGGTTGTCCTCCCCCCACCCCAGTCCCCTGTCATAGATGCCCAGATCAACGTATGACCTCTACCAGACCTCCCTGAGAGCTTCAGAAATTAGAAAATCATTTTTACTGTTATTATGAAGCATGTACTTGGCATGCTGGAAATCTGCCTCCATTATCTTTTTAGAATGCTAATGTTGCTTGAGAAACTTAGACTGTAGTTTCTAAAATGGTTTAAACTGACACCAGAGGTGATCTTGCCCTTTCTGTTTCTGATCCATCTTTCCCATACGCTCATATTCCCACACTTCCCCTGGTTTTGTCACTGCACAGTGTATCAGAATAGCACCTCAGATCAGTTCACTGTTTTGAGTTTTCTTCTTAGATGCTGTAGCAAGCAGGCAGGGTTACTTACACCAGTGCATACTGCAAATAATGGTAATATGTTCCAAAGCGTTCTCAAACTGAAATGCAGACAGAAGCAGAAACACCAGTGATATGCATAATGTGCAAAACCCACAGCAGTTTGGGTTCTGAAGGCAAGGCAGGAACACACCAGTGCCACTGCGGCAGTCACAGCAGGTTTTCAGGAAATTTCTCACATAACCCAGCATTACTTTATTAGCCCCAAGACCCTGACAGTGACTGCTTTCAAAAGGGACGCTGCATGGAGCATAGACAGGAGGATGCAACTGGGCACTGTGGGGGACTACACAGAGCATGTGTCACAGCACCACAGCCATGCTCCTGCCGCACACCAGCTTGTAAGCACCTGCACCAAGCCATCTACAAGGAGTACCAGGATGCAAACTCCTAAAGAGGAACTGGCACAGCAGTCACTCCTGCCCCTTGAAATCCCTCAGCAGAACTGGCACCTAGCTCTGGGTCCAGTTTTAATCTTCGTGCAAAAAAAGGGATGATGGTTAATAGCAGCAGCAGATGTTCCAATGCCTGATCCTAAGCAACCAAGATCAAGGTGGACATACCAACTAAAATAACTGTCCAACGGGCAGCAAAAGCACACAGCTGAGCCTGCATTTACCGAAGGGCAAATACATCCAAGCCCTGCTACCTTGGCAGTCAAAAAGCAAGGTAACAGTGGGGAGAGGCGTTTGCTTTAGCTGCAGAAGGCCCAGCAGAACTCCAGTGAGAACAAATTCTACTAACTTGAACTAACATAATATTGAAGAAAAAATGTCTAGCACAGCTCCTATTCACTTGCACTTTGGAAACGGGTAATGTTTAACACTAGGCAGCAATTCTTTGTGTCCTTCCTATATTGCATATCCTGTTGGATGATATCTTATAATAGATTTAAACTTCCTTGGGAACATATCTGTGGATACGATTTCCATGCTGGTGGAGATGCAGAAACAGAAATATCTAATCAACAGGCTGCATATTACAGGATTCAAGACTTATGGCCTTCTGAAAACCCTACACACAAACAGCCTAGTGCCACCCTACTTGCATGTACAACATCCTGCATAGCAAGAAGAATGTTCTGGATGTGCTGAATTTCTCTCTAAAAGATTCAGAAGGGAGAAAAGAGCAATAGAGAAGAAGGGATAGAAGTGGAACGTCATCTATATAATGGTAAAAATAAGAAGGATCCCAGAAGCAAAAACCTAACAACTCAAAGCACAGCCATGACTAACAACATACAGCAACAAAAACACACATCTATGAAGAGGTGAAATTGTTAAAAAAAAAAAAGCTTCCTTTTCAAGTGGCAGTTTGTATGAAAACCACCTTAATACTACGTACTCTACAACCTGTTGGAGAACGCATTGCATTGCAGCAGAATGGAGAGCGGAGCATTCCAGGGATCAAGGCCACTGGAACTCTCTGCTCTAAAACCTACCTATGAAGAATTATTACATTACATTTTCAGAGTGCAATCAAGTGTCTGTGTAAACCAGACATCTTATTCGCTTCATCAAGTGGAATGTCAAACTACATAACAAAATCCTTCAATCTTCATGTTTTACAGCTTCATGTCCCACTGAATCCACTTTGGAAACAGAACACTCCGGTCTGCATTTCTAAGTGAAAAACTCTAAACAGTCACTGCAATTTTAAGAGTGCAAATATATAAAGAGAAAGGACTCTTTTTCAGAGGAATCCTTACTTGCAGAGAATTGGTACCACAATACACACCACTCTGCGTGGCGTAAGTTACAGCAGCTGGGTAAGTAGTTTGGAAAGGACAACAGGAATCATTAGACAACTAGAGAAAGCAGACAGGCAGTCACGGGGAGAAGAAAGTATGCGATGGCGAAAGCGAGGCATGATATGGAGTAGGCTGTCTGCCTTCAGGAATGTGATTTATTTTCACAGTAAGCCATGGGTAGACTGGAACATTTTTTTTGTTCAAAGTTCATACTGAGGTTTTAAGTTTCAAAAATAAACTTTCTGAACTTCGTTTAGCACTGATCCAGCCTGCCTTTTTGTGCGCGTCATTATTACTTTGAAGTAGAGAGCTAAAATATGTTGAAAACATCCAGAAAATACTCTCTGGTTTCATACAGAAGTTATACCCAGGAAATAAATAATTTGGGGATTTAGAATTCTTTCCTTAGCAAAGATCAGTTATTTTGGAACTCATGAATAACTGTTACAATTGAGAACCTTTATACCTGCAAAAAAATGAAAGCCAGTTACTAGCAACTCCTTAAGGCTATCCTAACACCACAATCTACAAAACTGAAGTCAATTCAGTATACTTTTAAGGCTTTGACTAATTTAGGAGACATTTTATTCATTCTTTTCTTAAGAGAACCATATAATTAGGTAAACTCTGGCTTTCCCTACTGATTCCTCACTCCCTGTACTTATAATAGACATGCAGAAAAAATTCAACAAGATTTCTGAATTGAGCTCAGAGAGACTGAACTATGAAATACAGACAACTGTATCAGCAGGCACTTTATATTGACTTTACAATAAGATTATGTGACTGTTTTACTCATTTTTGTTTATATTACATTTTAATAACATCCAGGTAACAAAGAGATCAAAACCTCTGTCATCTCTTCTTATTTAAACATCACAGCACATTATTTCAGATTAGAACACACTGCCACCTAACTCCAGTTCTGGCCAAATGAACTTAACTTTCTATTCCTTTATAAGCACACAGGTACAATCCTCAGGCAGTTCTAAACATAAGTGAGTCTATTCTGTCTGTGACATGTCACATTCAAAGCACTAAACTGTTAACTTCAAATCTTTGTCGATATAGAATTCAGGTTTTCCTTAAAAAACAGGTTTTGAACTGTATAATAGAATTTACTTAATAAAATCATATTGCTCCTTTAGAATGCTCCAGAGCCACACACTTCAGCTGGGCTAGGACTAGAGGCACGTGGAAGAGAGAGATAGGAGTTGGCTGTGCAGCCACATCATCTGTTATGAGCACGAACTTATTCATTGCTGACAGTCATCAGAACACCAGAAGCCAATAAATCCATGCTACTTTGCACAACAGCACGTGCTAGTAGCTATATCTTTTTATAAAATAATATAGAGAAATCCTATATGGCAGTCTACAATCATACATATACACACACTGCTTATTGCAGATGTCTCTAAAGAAAGAGCATCTCCTTCAGAAAACTGCTTATAATGCCCTTCAGCCTTCTCTCAACACCGAAGACACCTCCCTCGCTCAGCTTTTCCTTATACATTGTGTGTTCCTATTACCTAATCGTGTCGGTAGCCTTCCTCTAGACTGCCCCAGTACATCAGCATCTCTTCTCTACTGGGAAGCCCAAACCAGACACTGCTTCAGATGTAGTCATGTAAATGCCAAGTAGACAGAAATAATCACTTGTCTCAGCCACTGGCTTCTCTCTTCCTAAGTAAAGGCACTCTGCTGACTCATGTTAACTTGGTGTCCTCCAGGAAAGTGATGTCATGAGCAGCAAAGCTGCTTTCCAGGTTATTCTGTTTCAGTTTGCGGACTCCACTGAACTGCATGAGGTTTCAGTCTGCCCATTCTTTCAGCCAGCTGAGGTCTGTGACAACAGCAGCCCTGCCCAGCAGCACACATAGCTTGGTGTCAGCCACAGAATCCTGAGGTGCAGCATCCACGTCATTCATGAAGACTACAAATGCAAAACTATACTATTTCATCTTACTGAATACTGTTATACCCTGAAAAAGGTAAAGAACTTTCGAGTAGTTAAACATTAACTAATGAACAGGTTGGCAAATGTGACATTAAAGAACTTTTATTTCAATACACAAGCCACCAAAGAAAGCTGCTTCTGTATCCACAACTTGGGTTGTTGTTGCTTTATTTATTTTGTATATTAAATGCACAGTTTGTGCTTGGTGGCTCACTGAAATAGCTCCAATCAAAAATATCCTCTCTGACACATTCTTCTGAATACGGAGACCTACGTTCATACAGCAACTGCGTCAGTGATCTCAACAAGTCAGGGAGCAAGGCCACACACGAGCTTTCAGAGAACAAAGTAGCTGAGTTCATTCACAAAGAACACTTCATCTTAGAGCAGCATATAAGGTACAATGCTGCACAGACCTACATTATTTGATAATTTCATAACATAACTACTTCTGGAGAATAAATGTCTCAAATCATTGCTGAAGAGCCGTACGCTCTCCTCTCACGAAATCTGCTATAAAACTGTCTTGGAAGTTGAGCTTTAAAACATCCAAATTCTCACCTTACAGTTAGAGATCGTGTTCCACCAGTCTGTAAGTTACTGAAACTGTTTAAGCATATGACCTGCATTATTAGCACAGCTGGAACTTTGGGCTCCAGTTTAATAGCTGTATGCTTTTACAGTTTCTCAAAGGTACTGATAAAACTCACCATTTTGAAAGAGCATCTACACATTTTCTGGGCTCTATGCTGCCAAGACATTTCTACACATGTATCTGCAGATGGAGAGTTGACTGTGTATTTCCTCATCTTCCAGCTGCTTAGAGAATTAACACACAGAAGAGACACGTGGATTTCAAGAAAATCCTGAAAAAGTAACAATTCTACAAATCTACACATGCAAGGAATTGAGAAAAAACATTCCAGAGGAAAATTCTATTGCAACAGCATTTACAGGTTACTACTCCTTAAATAAGTCCCAACCTACACACAGCCCTGCATTTCTAGTCATTTAAGATCAGGATCAAAATCAGCCGCACACAAACAGGACATGATGCTCCTACAGCCACTCAGTGCAGCTCCTTCCTGTTTTAAAAGCAGAATTATGAACTAGAAAAATCTAATTCTCTCCAATGCTAAATGCCAAGAAGAGCAATCATCAGGTGAAGCACCCAGGACAGAGAATGAGCTGCCAACTTTGGTTTACATTTAATTGCCATTGAAAGCAAAACACTCACAAAATACACCATTATATATGCATAGTTAACATTCTATGTTAACTTCATTTTCCCCAGAACAACTTTAAAAAGTCCAAGCTGTATCCTTCTCAAAGCATCTTTCATTTCAAAAAGATCACCAACTCCTACTGAACCTTTTCCAAGTCAAGATTTTAAGATAATTATCAGAGAATTAAACTTAATTTTTACACAAAATCCAACTGAGAAGTGGTAAAAGAATGATTATGGCTATCTCACACATTACCTCTAGGTGACATCATTTACCAGTCTAACTCAAGACAAAACTAGGTGAAGTTTTGCTTTACACAGCCTTCAATTCTACGTGAAAAAGATAGAAGGCCATACAAATAAGTAGAGAACCACCACCACAACACAGAGAGCTACTCTGAGAGTGGCAGAAATGTTGTATAGAAGAGCAATAACACAAAAATTTAGCTGTTTTAAAGGCACTACACGAAGAAGAAAAAAAATTGCCTGCATGAGAAGTATCATAGTACTTATAGTTAATCCAGAATTTGAAAATAAGCAATAAACTACTTATTTAGTATGTATTTATTATCTTCCTATCTCTTATACTGGCTTCTGAAAAAGATGCATGTAAGAACTCACGCCACATTTCAGAAAATCAGTTCAGAATTACCAGCATCTCTTAATGTAGGAGGTATCCAAGCAGTGATTTACCGTGTTGCTTAAACAAGAAAGAAAGCCACAGCCAACTGCTCTGATAGCAAAACAACTCATTTTGGTTTTCAAAGCTTATTATTCAGTTACCAAAAGTTGAGATTGTTGAACCAGCTTGCATCACACACTTTTGCAGAGGGTCCAGAAATAAATTGTGTTTGGTCTTCTCCTCTAAGAAAAGCTATACTTTGTTTCAGAATACTAAAATGAGAAAGGGTTACTGTGCCATTGCACTTGACCACCAGCAGTGAATACAAATGGCCTACTTCAGATGGTTCCAGCAAACTCAGGACTTACTCAAAACACCACAGTGACTCAGAACTGCCCAGACTGTACTTCTGATGCAGCCTTTATTATAAAGCAAAGAATAAGTGGTTTCCAGCAGCTTAAATACACACCTCTGAAATGAATATACACCATTTGGCTACCATACAACAGTCTTCACTCCACAGAATTTTTGGTGACTGTAGATCTTCCAGGAGTCTTTTCAGTTCATTTACTTGTATGTTTTTAAGAGTGTTATTTTCACAAAGTACATGTCAAAATTGAAAACCTATTTTTTGTTTTTATTAAAGAGGGGAAAATCCCCAAGAAATTTAATATAGGTGGTTTGTTTTTTTTTGGTTTTTTTTTTTCCGGTAGAGAAGGTTGTATATAACAACTATTTTATACTTAAACTTACTCCTGGAGAATTCATGTCAGTTTGAAACAAAGCCCCTTGTCTTCCTCATCAGGAAAGGGCAGGACAAGAAAAGCTCCCGAGGAACGTGACACAGCGCTGTCACGCAGCTGCTCCGGAAAGCCACCCCGGCCAGAAAGGATCCCAACACTCAGCACCGAGTCCTCCTGTTTCACTGCAGCCACCCGTTTACAACACGATACCGTATTTTTGCTGCAATTATCCTTCAGCGTTCAAGGCCCAGCATTAATGCTCTTTAAAATATAAATCACAAGTGAAACCACTAAATGAAAGTCTCTCCTGAGCAACTTCAGCAAGACATGTTAAAGAAAATTCAAGGGCAACAGGAGTACTAAAAAATGTGCTTTACGTCCAAAGGAGCATTTGTCTTAGTCAAAAATATATGGTAATTTTCTTGTTTGCAAAACAGGAGAGCTAAGATTTGAATTTGAAATTTTAATGTATGACACATTTGCAAGTTCTGAAAATTACTTTCAATTACTAAAAACAGGAATATTGGCAGAGAGAGCGGAATAACAAAGGGCTCCCTCAGACCACCTCCAGACAGCAACAGGAGAAAACATGGCTCCCTCTACACGGTCACTTCTTCCTTTTCATAGTACAACTTAAGGTATATGAGACTAAAACCAAAGAAACAGTACCATTCACTCACTGTTAATGATAAAGGAAATTTGGAAAACATTATAAAAATTAAGTCAGTCAGCAGGAACAACAGACTAGTATCTATTTTTCTCCACAGTGATTTCTGGACTGGTTTACTGAAGATAATCAACCATCACTACACTGATGCGTTACAGCACTCCACTCAGACTACTTCTTGAGGAAAGACATAAATACACTCACACGTACATATTAAAGCAAATTAATATAGGCTGCAATACAAAGCATACTATTTCATTGACACCAGCCAGTCAAACTAATATTCCTCCATGGAAAATGGCAGACTATTTTCACAAGTTCCACCTCAAATCCAGAAGATGTTTACAGGTTCTGAAGTTTTTAAACACTATGTAGACTCCTCGGGCTTCAACTTTTAATGTGATATAACCTTGCAAGAAAGATTCTTTGCCCTCCAAGTTTACACATAGACATGACTTGTGTGCAGTGTATTTGAGAGGGAGGAGAAAAAGCAGAAGTTTGTCTGATGGTAGCTTTTCAAAACACGACCTCTGTCATTTTGGACATTTCAGGGCTGCTCTTCAAGCAAAACAAAAGATCTCTCTTTGCTATGTATCATCATCAATTATGCAAAATGCAGCAGCGTGATCAGAAATGCAACTCGTATTTGTAAGCTCCAGCGTTCCAACTTTCTGCTTACTGCTATGAATCACCTTATCAGAGGTGACAAAATTCCAACAATGACAACACCAGGAAGCAACTTCAGGAATTCAGCTTTGAGGGGAAGGTCATTAACCACTCAGGTAATGGAGACCATATGAAGTCTAAGCAGCAAAGCAGAAACAAAAACAAGAAAAAAATCCACCACAAAACAAAATAATTGGGAACAAATACAAATAAAAATAAAAATCACCGCAAATGGCCATACCAGTCAAAAACTATCAAAGCTCTATTACTGAAGCAAAAAAAAAAAAAACCAATTCTGCGCTAATCAGTCACAGCAGATGCGTCACTCCTGACACAAACCTCTAACAAGCAGATACACGTGAACTGCACACAGCATGTATGCCTAAGCTCCAACTTCCTCCAGAAAGCCTCAGCAGATACTGATGTGCGTACAGACCTCATCCTATCCAGATGTGTGTGGCACACCACGGGTAAAAACAAAAAAAAGGGCTGCGTTAATCTTACACCTTGCTTCCCTTTCCCTTTTGGGTACCGGTGCTACTTATGAATAGTTCCACTGCTGTTAATGTTTTTTTTGTTTTAAACTAATTTCCATTCATAACAGTCCTTCAGTGCATATATAAAGAAAGGGCATCATCAACATGAGTTAGCTTATTTATGCATTTCCAGTACATTTCTAGTACATTTTTACTCAGGAATAATATATTACTAAACTATTTTATTCTTCTAAGACTAAACTAAGATTTATTACAGGAGGAACTTGCTTGAGTACAGGATCACAAAGTTTTGGAACTCTTGATTTGAGCCAATCATGCATTCACAACCACAAAAAAGAAGTTTAAAAAGGTACTGGCCGTAAGCGCTACCACTTCTGCATACGCACCTGAAGTAAATAAGACAAATGTTAGGAACTGAAATACGATGTCACTTTCCACACGAACAGAGCCTTTTTCTTTCAAGGGAAGAAGAGTACCTTCCCCTGTATCCAGAAGAGAATGAACCCACCACACTTCACTTTCAAAATTAAAGAGATGGAGAAGCGTAGATAAAAGCCCCATACGTGCAAGACTCTTCCCTTTCTGCCTCTCCTCATCGCTAAGCCCTACGGCCAATAACTTTCTCCTAAGCAGTCTCTCTTTTTAGAAAGCACATCTGAATTTCAGTATACCTGATGCTCACCTACAAGCAAAAAGCCACGGTTCAGTGAGGAAGGAGGGGGCCACGAGCACAGCATAGGTCGCAGCAGAATGCCTCACTCTGCAGAGCACTTCTGTGGGACTCGGTGCTGTTTCAGGACCTTGCACGGTGTTTGCTCTCCGAATAAAGGACAGTCGGAGCTATGCTGAGTTATCACGGTTCTCCAGTTTTCAGAAGCCACCGGATTTCCAGCGTGCACTCCGACACGCCTCAGAGAGCGATCTCGCTACCAGCACACACTAGCTATGCTGACACTATCCGGGCTCAATGCTTTTCTCTAGAAAAATAAAAATGAGGCCGTGAGACTGTGCGCGTTTGCTCTCATTCCGGAAAGGCCGCGTCCGACCACATCACCGAGCGCGGCACGGGGCCACTCCGCCGGGGCTCACCGCACGCTGCCGCGGCCGCTCCGACACTTTTCCTTTCGCACGGAGGGGCGGCGAGAGGCCCGGGCGGTCGGGGGTCCGCCGCCAAGTACGGGCGGAGCGGCGGGCCGCGCCCGACGCCCAACTTTCCGGGGGAGCCCCGCAGCTCCTCCAGATGCCCGCGCCCCGGGGGGTCCCGCGGCCCCTCCGCCACGGCGCTTTCTCTCAGCCCCGGCCCGGGGCCGCCGCGCCCGCCGGCGCCGCCCTCCGTTCTCACCGCACCGAGGACACCGTGGAACGCCAGAACCCCCGGCCCCGCCCCGCCCGGGATGCGGAGCGCCGCCGCCAGCCCGACGCGAGCAGCCTCGCAGCCGTACCCGCGGCCGCCCTGGACCCGCCCGCCCCGCGCTCCCCCCAGGCGGCGCCGGGACGGCCGCAGCGCCGCGGGGTACTCACCGCTCCTCACAGGGGCTCTCCCCGGCCCTTCCCAGCGCCTCGGCGCTCGGCACGCCGCGCCTCCATTCGCTCGGCGGCCGCTCTTCTCTCTCTCTCGCCCCGCTCCGCGCACGGCACTCTCTGGAGCGCCCGCTCGGCCGGGCCGGGCCGCGGGGCTGACAGCCGGCGGGGCGGTTCGTTGGGCGCGGGCGGAGCGCTGCGGCTGCCGCCGTCCCTTTGTTCGCGGCGGCGCTGACAGCCGCGGGCGGAGCTGCTCGGGCCCGCGCGGGGCTTCTCCTCAGCGCCCGCCCGCGCGGCGGCGGCAGCGCCTCATGCCCGCGGGCCGCTCCTCTCCTTCCTCTCCCTGCCCGCGGTCAGCGATCGGCGGCGGCAGAAGTTGAGGCCGCCGACCCGGAAACTCATCGGCGGCCGCGGCCCGCGGGGCTCCGACGGGAAGCGAATCGCCGAGCCGGGGGAGGGCGCGGGGCGGGGCCGGGGCGGAGCGGGC